>NC_089196.1:34142039-34359539 GCF_963930695.1 Labrus bergylta
TGTCTTTGTCTTCAGCCCAGTCCAGAGTGAACTTCTGTGTTAAGACTGTTTTCCCGATGCCAGCCACTCCCTTTGTCATCACTCTTCTGATTGGTTCACCTCTTCCAGGTGAGACTTTAAAGATGTCTTCTTGTCTGATGGTTGTTTCTGGTCTGTGTGGTTTCCTGGATGCTGTTTCAATCTGTCTGACCTCGTGTTCATCATTGACCTCTCCAGTCCCTCCCTCTGTGATGTAGAGCTCTGTGTAGATCTGGTTCAGAAGGGTTGGGTTTCCTGCTTTAGCAATCCCCTCAAACACACACTGGAACTTCTCCTTCAGGTTAGATTTGAGTTTACGCCGGCACTCTGCAGCGACTGTCCCTGAATAAAGAAATAACTGAAATCAATGAACAGATTCTGATATAGATGACATGACTATCTGAGTTTGGAACTTTAAACCTCTTTGTCATTTTTCTAAAATACTAAATATGTTAAAATGTTCTTACTGCTCTGCAGACAGTCAGCCAGCTCCTCCTGCTTCATTCTCCTCAGGAAGTGCAGAGTGATCTTCAAAAATGCCTCTTTACAGCTTCTCCCCTGCTCTTCATCCTCACTCAGACTCTCTAAGCATTCTGGGTAATCTGGACTCAGAACCCTGTGGACTCTCTTCAGCTCGTTCTTCACAAAGGTGATGATGTTCTCCTCCAGCAGCTGGAACAGAAGGAGACACTGGATATTTAATATAAACTGGTAGAACTCAACATGTGGTTCATCTGTCAGTCTGAAGGTCAGCTGGTCTAAACAGAACAATAACTTAGAATTAAATTATTGTAATGGTAGTATATTAATTAACAGTGTGTTGAACACACCATAAAGATGGAGTCCAGGTCTGTTGGATTCTGCTGGTCTGATTGATCTCTGTGAACGTTGGAGCTCTCCTGTTGAACTCTGTGACAGGACATATTACACAAGAAAACAACAGGATATATATAATGAAACTCTGAGCTAAGATATGAGTCTTTAAACAACAGAGACATAACATTAACTTGATTTTTAATTCTCACCTTCCATCAGCAGGACGTCCATCTTTAAAGTTAATAAGATGACCATTAGACCGGTCACTCTTCATGGACACACAGCTGGGTCCAGGAGAGTCTGGTCTCTGTTCCTGCATCCTGATACAAACAAACAGCTGGTTAATGAAAGCATTTAGAACAAAGATCATTTTTAATCAGATTGTTCCAGTTTAAACTGGCAGATGGATAATCAGTAATCAGGAGGCAGAGCTGAAGTTCTCCACAGTTCTCTCTGTTTCTATTAGAACAGTATCTCACTCAGAATACAGCCAACACTGTGTCTGTCCTCAAATTCTTTAGATTGATGAAATTAAAGTTAACAGAAGACGACTTAAACATAAACACAGCTCAGAAAGATGCTGTGGTTAGTAACTGAGATTTACAGATAGCAACATGCAGTAATATGATCTCACAGAGAGAGAGAGAGAGAGAGAGAGAGAGAGAGAGAGAGGGAGGGAGATATAGGAGCTCCAGGTGCCAGTTCCCCCAGTAGTCTAAGCTTATAGCAGCATAACTAGGAGCTGGTCTACACCAGCGCCAGCCCTGACTATGAAATGTATAGTTACTTTTAATTTTATTCTTAAAATACAGAGTGTGTCTGCCTCCCGTACCCCGGCTGGAAGATGATTCCAGAGGAGAGGAGTCTGAAAACTGGAGGCTCTACCTCCCATAGTAAATTTAGAGACCGAGCAGCATTTACAACGAGCAGCAATTACTGTTAGGATACAGAACAGATCAAGATCAAGAACTTGTCCATAACAACTTCAGGAACCTCAACCTGGAACTCACTTCTGGGACAAAGTCTTCAGACTGACATCACTTCAGATGGGAATAAGTGCTGCTTGAACCATCACAGTAGTTTTTATATTGTGAGTAAGTCCAGAATATGGATCCTACAAGGTTTGTAAAAACACTCAAGAGCTTTGAAGATCTTTGTCTGCAGTCTTCATGATACATCTGCTCACCAGTGTCCTGCCAAGAACACTGGACCAAATGTTTAGTATACCACCATGTCATCATCCCTGATGTACTAAACATGCCTCAGCTGGACTCAGATACTATTCACTAAAACAAGGATCAAGTGTTAAACTATGTAGTCCAGGAGAAAGTGTAGTCAGATATCAGTACAATGGTCAGCTGGATCAGCAGGATGTATGGACCAGGTAGGTTAGTGAACTTGACCTGCAGCTTTCAATGCCCAACATCTCACCAGCAGAACCTCATCAGGTTCAGGATCTGGGCTGTGGACAAAGTCAGGACATCCAACATCCAACTCGTGGACCATAATCCTCTAATCACAGTTTTTAAACCGTTGCTCCCATCCTTGATGGTGCATGCTTTAAAATGGACGTGCAGAAGCAGACTCTCAGTGAATGAAATCTGATATTGTGGACAGTATGTCTGTTTGTTTTGGTCATCATTGGGAGTGAGGAAGGAGAGGACTTTCATTCTACCTGAGGGAAAAACAAAAATGTTCATTCATTAAAAATGCTTTAATTGGGGTGCTGGTGGCCTAGTGGTTAGTGTGAGTGTCCCATGTAGGGAGACTGTAGCCCTCCAAGTGGGTGGCTCAGGTTCAAATCCGACCTGTGGCTCCTTTCCTGCATGTCATTCCCCATTCTCTCTCTCCTTGATTTCTGACTCTATCTACTGTCCCGTCTCTAAATAACGGAACAAAAAGCCCAAAAATAAATCTTTCCTCAGATTTGTCTCTTTTTAAGGTTTGGCCTATTATTTTGACTTTGTCTCAGAATATTTAGCTTCTTTCTAGTAGGGCTGTTTTTGCTTTGAAGTCATAAAGTCCATCACACTGTCGATTATTTTCCACATTTTACAGCCTTCAGGAAGGTCAGGGTTCAAATACAAACACTTCAAAAGAAAAAACACAAGATAGAACCAAAGCACACAATGATCATGAAGTGGTAAGAAGGGAAGGTCTGGGCTATTGAAACCTAGAAGAGAAGGAGGTGAATTCTGAGGACCTCTGGTGGAGAAGTAGGAGAAACAGGAGAAAAGTACGAGTCCTGGGAGAGGTGAACATGGACTGAAGACTGAGAGTGATGTAAATGGCTGAGGATGAAAGAGTGAGCCTACAGAAAAGCAGAACAGAGCTCTTTGTCAATTTCAAATCTCACCTTCCATCAGCAGGACGTCCATCTTTAAAGTCATTATAGCGACCCATAGACCGGTCACTCTTCATGGACACACAGCTGGGTCCAGGAGAGTCTGGTCTCTGTTCCTGCATCCTGATACAAAAAAACAACATTATTAGTTACTGTGAGCAGCAGATGAGACAGTGATGATGATGATGATGATGATGATGATGATGATGATGATGATGATGATGATGATGACGATGATGATGGTGATGATGACGATGATGATGGTGATGATGATGATGATGATGGTAATGATGATGATGATGATGATGATGATGATGATGATGAAGGTGGAGTGATGTGAGTGTTGAGCTGTGACATGGAGAAGAGTCATGGACAGTTAGAGATCCTCACCTCAGAGCTTCATGTTCCTCACACAGAGAGGTTTTAGAGGGAGGGACTCCCTCCTCTGTGTCCTCACACTGATCCATAGCAGAGCGCCCCCTGCTGGGAGAGCTGCACTCTGTCACTACAACAACACTGATGGAGTTCAGCTGCTGAAGTCACATCCAGTCAAAGATCTTCAGCTGTGGAGAAAACAAAGAGATGAAGCTGCTGATTCACCTTCATCATCATCATCATCATCATCATCATCATCACCACCATCATCATCATCATCACCTCACTGTCAGTCTACAAACATCACATCTACCTGGTTCACCTTCAAAAAGGGAAAGCCGCACCAGCAAAACCATGGTTATCTTATGGTCCAGCGTGATTGCTGGGCGCTCTTCTTTGCTGCTGCAAGACACATTTTTCTAGCAGTTTTTGGGTACGCATAAAAGTTTAAACATTTTCAACTTTTTTGATCAAGAAGCAGAGTCTCAGCAATCGTCAATGTCACTCAAAGTAGCCAATCAAATCAAGTAGGTTTGACATCCACTTTTTATGACATTTTCCCCTCCTCCTCTTGGAGCAAACATATTTCATTTGGTCGCTCGTATGCACACACAGCCCTGCTCCACAGGCGCTCCCAGCTGTTCTCTCCTCAGCTGTGTTCAGGTGTTTTTTTGAGGCGAGTTGCGTCTCTGTGTGATCGGGTCCTAAGGGGGCCCCATCTGACAGCACTCACTCTCATCGCTCTGCTAAGAGTCACATAATTTATTCCTGTGAAATGAATTATCTGTCTGAGAGTGAAAACAGAGGAGCAGTGGTGGAGCAGACAGTGAAGATGAAATGTAACAGTAAATGACCGAATGCTGCGAGTCTAGTCTTAACTATCGGGGAGAGATGTTCTTTATGTTGGAAATAATACTTCTGTGAACTTTGAAGATAAATGTTTATACAGAGCATTTTTTTGTAGGTGTCAGATTATTGATCACATATTGGTGATGAATGGTTGGAGGACCCCCCTGTGAAGGGGCCCAACAGACTGAATAATCCCCATTGGTTAGATCAATCTGACACAGCTATCTGACTGGAAGGAGACATTCAATAAGAGCTGATCATAGAGAATAACTACAGCAGACAGAGTTTGTCTTTATAAATCTATCTACTAGAATCACACACTCTGATTTCACTGCAGTAATTCTACTTATAGAGCTGCATAATAAGGTCTCTGGTCTGTGCTGATCTCTGCTGTGGGTGCAGCAGAGATCAGCTGTCCCCTTCTGCAGAGCTCCACGTCAAAAATTCATTCAATTGCAGGACTTGGACCTTTCGAGGCTTCTAGCACTTTCAATATTCCAGTAAAAATGTCTTTCCGATATCACCGAGACTCAAAATCCCGATCTGCCACTGAACGTTGCAGCGGTGTAAACTCTAGTAACCTCCGCTCTCTGCCATGGACGCCACTAGCGCACGTCAGTAATGCGGCCCCGATTAAACTGGCTCTGATAAATGCCAGATCAGTGCTAAATAAGACTTTTCTTTTTTTACGACTTTTCACATCCCAGGGCCTAGATTTCCTTCTGGTTACTGAAACTTGACCGAACTCCAATGATGTAAGTCCACTTATTGAGCTTTCTCCAAATGAATGTTCCTTCTTTAACACGCCACGACCCTCCGGACGGGGCGGGGGTCTGGCAGCAGTTTTTAAAAACAAAGTGGGTACAGCAAACCCTCTTCTTATCATCAGATTATATCGTCCTCCAAAATCAGATAAACATTTTATCACTGAGTTTGCAGACCTCTTATCGCAAATTGTGCCATCATTTGAAAGAATTTTAATACTGGGTGATTTTAATATCCATGTATGTTGTCCATCAAAACCACTTGTCGGTGAATTTTTAAACCTGATTGAATCATTTAATTTTGCACAGCATGTCTCAGGTCCCACTCATAAACATGGCCACACTTTGGACTTGGTCTGTCTTGTGGTCTTCCTGTTAACAATTTGGAAATAATGGACCCTTGTCTTTCAGATCACAGTGCCATTATTTTTAATGTGTCTCTCTCTGTCCTGTCATCAAATGGTCTCCTCCCCATGCTTTACTCTCGTTAAATTAACTCTTCCACTGCCAGTTTATTCTCAGCTGCTCAAGATACTCTGTCCGTTGAAAATATTCCTACTGAACTCTGCACTGAGGATCACATTAAGTTAGTTAATGAGCAGAGCAGCCCATAGCACAGAATCTGCACTTCTCAAAATCTACAATGACCTTCTGCTTACAATGGACTCTGGAAACTGTGCTTTCCTGATCTCACTGGACCTTACTGCAGCATTTGACACTGTCGACCACACAATTTTAATGAATCGCCTGTAGCATTGGGTTGGTGTTGGGGGCACAGCCCTGACTTGGTTTACATCATACCTGAACAACAGAACCTTCTCTGTAAACTTAACTAACGCCACATCCTCCCAATCTGGTCTGAGCTGTGGGATACCACAGGGATCCATCCTAGGCCCTTTACTATTTCCACTATACATGCTCCCATTGGGTCAAATTATCCAGAAGCACAACCTCTCATACCACTTCTACGCAAATGACACTGAGCTTTATCTACCGGTCAAACCAAACAATCTCGCAGAACTCACCTCTCTTATACAATGCCTTGAAGGCATAAAACACTGGATGGCCCATAACTTCCTACAATTAAATGAGTCAAAAACTGAAGCTGTTGTTTTTGGCCCCCCCGACATCATCAAACAGATTGCCAACAACAGCTTAGGTCACTTATACAGCCACATTAGGCCCCACGACAGGAACCTTGGCTTTATCTTCGACTCAGGCTTTACATTTGATCGGTAGGTAAATCCAGTTGTCAAATCCAGTTTCTTTCAGCGCCGTACAATTTCCAAGCTAAAACCTATCCTCTCATTCAGAGACTTACAGACAGTAACCCATGCGCTCATTTCATCCCGGCTTGACTACTGCAATTGCTGGTCCAAAATGCTGCAGCAAGGCTGCTGACTGGAACCAAGAAGAGGGAGCATATCAGTCCTGTCCTAGCGTTCCTTCATTGGCTCCCAATACAATTCAGAATCAATTATAAGATTGTGTTGTTTGTTTTTAAAGCCCTGAATGGCTTGGCCCCCTTTTATATTACCAACCTCCTCAGGCCGTACACCTCATCTAGGTGCCTGAGATCATCAGACATGGGCCTCCTGGCTGTTCCCCGCTCACGGCTCAAGCTAAAGGGAGATCAGGCCTTTTCAGTAAAAGCCTCTAAACTGTGGAACGGCCTCCTTCATTCCATCAGATCTGCACCCTCTGTTGACTCTTTTAAGTCCTGTCTCAAGACATACTTTTATATTTTAGCATTTGAGTCCCCTGGTCCTGAATAGACCGTTTCTTTCAGGTTCCTTTGTTGCTTTCTTTATATATTCTTTCTTTATATATGTATATATGTATATATATATATATATATATATATATATATACATATATATATATTTCTCTCTTGTGGACATTGTGATCTCAAGTTGTTTTTTCTTTTTTCATGTATTGTACAGCACTTTGGTCAGCTGTAGCTGTTTTTAAATGTGCTTTATAATAAATATGACTTGACTTGACTTGACTTGACTTGCAGAGGAGTGTTTGTGTTGCTTGGCAACCGTCCAGTTTCAGTTGTGGAATCAGTTGAGCTGATGGAGTGATTATTTCTAGTCCTAACTGATGAGGACAGACTCCACGCCCTCCCTCTGTTGTGTAAAACTGTACTGTTAGCATGTTAGCATGTTAGCATAGCCTGCATGCTAACTGAGAGTCAATGTGTTCCCTGCACTTCTACTATAGTCAGAGCAGCTAATGAACCTGGTGGCTAACTGTTAGCTTACAGCTCTTTTGACACTTAAATCAAACAGAGAGTCTTAAAAACAGTGAAAAGTGTCTCTTACCTTCAACACAGAGAACAGATCTGCGTCAGAACGAGACAGAGTCAGAGTCCTACTGAGACCAGGAAATACCACATCTGGCAGGTAATCAAAGGACACACCCTTCATTCTTCATTTCTCCCTGAAGGAAGTTTGAGTTCATTATTTTAAGATTCATGAGAAGAAATAAAAGTGTGTGTGATCATGTTGAAACCTCAGCTGTCAATCAAGAGAAGAACTTTCAGACTGTCATTAAAAAAAGCCTCAGCACCTGAAGAGCAGAGGAGGTTGGTTGTAACCTGGTTGTAACAAGCAGTCTTTATCATGGCAGCTGCGGTGCAAGATGTTAAAATTCCGACCACACCACCGTCTTATAAATCAGAGACAAAATGAAAGAGCTGAGAAGATAAGAGAAAAGACAAAAACTGTGTGCAAATATTACAAGAAGACAGGGAACTACACAAATAGCCCAACAAACATGATGCAGCATTTAATCCACACCACAATGAGAAGCTCCAATCACCTCCCCTTGTTAAAAACACATTAACAGGCAACCCCACACTGACAAGCCGGTTTGCAGCCCCTCTTGCCCAAACGATTGCAAGAGCAAGAGAGATTAAGAGGTGCATTGGTGTTTTCATGGCAAAAGATTCCGTAGTTGAGAATGATGACTTTTGGTCAACACACTTTAGACTAAATATCACATCCCATCACTCCCGCATTTCAGTCAGTCTGTAATGCTGGCCAGGGCCGGCCAGTGGCATCGGCAGTATCGGCAAATGCTAGAGGCGCCAGCCTCCATAGGGGGCGCCGCTGGCGACCCAAATGAGAGCTGCAGAAAAGTTGAAGATAAGAAGAAGAAATAGAAGGAAAAATTAGTTTAAATATCATTAAATATTATTTATCTAATATCATTTTCATGCTATTATTTAGTAATGAAAACACAACTATCACACATTTAAAAAGGCTCTATTTTCTTGCCTTCTGCTTGGCCCGGCACATCACAAAACAGCTGCTCATTACCTGCTCGTTACCTGTTCGTTACCTGTTCGTTACCTGTTCGTTACCTGTTCGTTACCTGCTCGTTACCTGTTCGTTACCTGCTCGCTACCTGCTCGTTACCTGTTCGTTACCTGCTCGTTACCTGCTCGTTACCTGCTCGTTACCTGCTCGTTGTGGGGGAGGAGGGCAGGTGATTTATTAGAAGTAAGTGACACTGACCATACTGGTTAACATGAAGTCTATAAACATCCATAATGTAAAAAACAACAACAACAAAGGCTTCGGAGCCCAGGGACGAAAAAGAAGAAGAGGAGAAAAAATGTGAAAAAGACACAGAGGTAACGTGCTGCACGGATCAATTATTTATCTGTTGTAGTTAAGATAGCTCGTTATTTCAATTCAATTCAATTCAATTCAAAAAACTTTATTTGTCCCCGGGGGGACACAGAGCAGTAAATTAACAACAGTGCAAGTAGACAAAACATTTTAACCTAAATATAAAGTGTCAATTTAAATACAACTTAAAGCTTAAACTTAACTTAAAAATACAAAATATAAAATATAAAGGAGTAGATATGAGTGAACAGATGTAAACAGATGTAACCATAACTATGTGTAGTAGTGACCAGATGTAAACAGAACTATGTGCAGTAAACGAGAAATAAATATATATATATATATATATATACAGAGCTATGTGCAAGTAGGCAAATACTAAATGATAAGTTATAAGGTGCATGGTGAATAATGGAACAACAGAACTAATATATACAATATAACTGTAAGGTAAAAATGAGATAAATAAAGTGACCGTAGTGCAATGATGGATAAGAAACAACAGGAATAAATTAACCAGAACTGTATGAATACTGATATAAAATGGATAGAATAAAGTGATGTAGTGCATGAGACCAGATAAAGCAGAGGCAGTTAAGGTGCATGTCAATATAAAGGAAGTAAAAAAGCAAAGTTCACAGCTGAGAGTCTGCATTGAGTGAGAGGTGTTGGTTGGTGGATCATCATTGATGGATGATAGTAACGTCAATGATTCCTAGCTCGAGTTAACATCCGTTATTTCCACTGTACTTTTATAAGGTACAGATTATTCATGTTAAGAAAATAACCAGTTTAAGAAAATACACTTCTTCTTTTGTATAGCAGGCTACGTTGTTTGGGACACAAAACCTACTTTATATTTATTTACATTTCTGTACTTAGTTAGCTTTCACCATAGTAGATTAACATGTTTATTTTCCTCCTCCTGTTGTCATTAATAGTTTTAAGCTCTTGCCTTTAGAGTATTGATGTCTAAGAGCATGAATGCATTTTGTGAAAGAAGTCCTCACTGAATAGATATGTGTGCATGCTGTAGGTCTGGTTGCAAGGAAAACTATTGAGTTGAGTTTTCTGTACTGCTCAGAAGAGAAAATAATATTTAAATAAAACACTTTATTACAAAATGCAGATTGTTTCACAAATATTCATCTTCTCTCTCCAGATGCAATCAGAAACATTTAAATCCATCCCCTGCCGTCCCTGGGCTGCCTGTGACCACTTCTGCTCCCTAAACTGTTTGATATTGTTTGTTCTGTAACACTAGTCATTTGTATTTATTTTATTTTGTATTTACTTATAAGAAATATTAGTGTTATTACCATTTTATTAATGTTTGTCTATAAGTATTTTTTATTTTTTAAATAAAGAAATTCTGTGCCCCCTACCTAACCTAACCCTAACCCTACCCTATTCGCTTCTTTTCACCATTGATATCGACAGCTTGTACACGAATATTGATATTTGAGAAAGCATACAATCCGTAAAAAACATATTTAAAAACATCCGGGTAAAAAGAGACCAGAAAAGGAATTGATACGATTGCTGGAAATCAATTTGACTCGAAATCCTCACACTAAGGAGGATTTTGATAACTTTTTAACCACTCTGAACAATCACAATGCGTCCATTTCATTGAAGTCTACCACCAGCTACACCTCGGTAGACTTTCTTGACACTACCACATACAAAGGTAAAATTTCCAGAAAACAAACAAATTGGACATTAAAGTATGTTTCAAGGAGACAGATAGTCATGCTCTACTCCACAAAACTAGCCACCATCCTAAACACACCTATGCTGGGCTGGTAAAGTCTCAACTGCTGAGATTTCACAGAATATGTGGCGACAAAGAGGACTTTAAACAGGCCACTAAAACACTGTTCTCAGCACTGGCCACCAGAGGGTATTCCCGCTGCTTTCTTAGAAGGTCCTTCAAGACATTTCAGGAAACAAAACCCCAATTGCTTTCCTCTATTTTGCTCTTTGTTACTACTTTCTCTCCAGCAACGATTAAATTGGTCAGAGTTATTAAAAATAATTTTCAAAACATCATCGCAGAAACCGAGATTTTACGAGACCACAGAATCATTGCAGCGTTCAGAAAAAACAGGAACCTGAAAGATTACCTGGTCAAAGCAAGAGTCCAACCCATGTTGACCCCTAAATCCAGAGGTCACGTGGAATTTTTTAAGCACCAAACTTGGTTGCGCAGCAGATACAATAAAAATGTTTTTAAAATGAAATATATGGGAAGCCCACACTCCAAAAACTCTGTATACCTGATCAGTTGTAAACGATGCGGATTACAATACTTAGACTTAGACTTAGACTCAGACTTAGACTTAGACTTAGACTTAGACTTTCTTTATTGTCATTCAAACTTGTACTTTACAGTGCAGATAAGAACTAAATTTCGTTGCATTTGGCTCGTTGTAGTGCAGGATAAAAACAGCAGCATGTATTTACATATAAAAAATAAAAATAAGGTGCAGATATAAATAGATATAAAAAGAAAAACTATGAGTAAAAATACTATACAGATAAATATATTGCATGTTATATTGTATTTTACAGTCCAGTGAGGTAGTCCTGTGTGGGGGTTTGAGGGGGAATGGAGGGATTATTTTTTCCTGTTCAAAAGTCTTATGGCCTGTGGGAAGAAGCTGTTACAGAACCTGGAAGTTCTGCTTCAGAGGCTGCGGAACCTCTTTCCAGAGTCCAGCAGCGAAAACAGTCCTTGGTGGGGGTGGGAGGTGTCTCTGCTGATTTTCTGAGCCCTGGTCAGACAGCGGATCTTTGCGATCTCCTGGATGGGAGGAAGTGGAGTCTTAATGATCTTTTCTGCCGTCCTCACCACTCTCTGCAGGGACTTCCAGTCGGTGGCACTGCAGGCTCCGGACCAGACAGAGATGCAGTTTGTTATGATGCTCTCTATAGTGCCTCTGTAGAAGGTGGTGAGAATAGGAGGAGGGAGGTGTGCTCTCTTCATCCGACGCAGAAAGTGCATGCGCTGCTGCGCTTTTTTCAAAGAGCGCCGGTGTGAAGGGACCAGGTCAGAGTGTCTGTTATCTGCACCCCCAGGAACTTTGTGCTGCTAACTCTCTCCACTGCTGTGCTGTTGATGAGGAGTGGTGTGTGGCTGGGCTGGCGCCTCCTCACACATCTACATACACACTCATCTGCACACACACACATTTACACCTCATCCACAAGCCTTGCTTGATAATGTTTGTTGCTTAGATTAGTTTATAATAGTTATTTGTTTAATTGAGTTCATTGATTTTGGGTTGATGTTGCTTTGTTTAAATAAATTCTGTTATAATTTAAGAGAGCAGTTGTTTGTGGTTACTGGTGTATTTGCATTGTGATATAAGCTGGGTGCGAAGGCTTTGTGTACGGATTTCACGCCTTCAATTTATTAAATATAGTTATTCATTATTAATAATATTAGTAATTAAATAACTAATTTGAGACTGATTTGAGTGATATTTTGGTTATATTTACCTGATTACAGGTTGGTGCCCCAAAACGAGATTAAACATAGTTTAATGATGTTTTATTTATATTATTAATAATTAAGTTTAATTATTAAAGAATATAACCAAAGTTGACTTGATACAACCCCAACAATAGTCATTAGTTCTACATCAGGAGAGCAGTGACTTGAGACTATCTCACCGTTGTTGCACCAGTTGTTGTTGGTGAATATGCAAACACCGCCGCCTCGGGATTTACCAGTGAGAGAGCTGCTCCTATCCGACCGAAATAATGTTAGCCCCTCTATGCTAACTGCCTCATCTGGAACGGATGGTTTCAGCCACGTTTCTGTGAGAAATATGGCGCAGCAGTCTCTCATCTCCCGTTTTGCAGTTAAATCCAGCTTCAGGTAGTCCAGTTTGTTCTCCAGGGAGCGGACATTAGAAAGCAGGATGGAAGGAAGCGGCGTTCTGTGCGGGTTAGCTTTTAGCTTGGTTGTTAGCCCCGCTCGGCATCCCCGTTTTTGCTTCCGGTCACACCGCTTCCGTCTCCTCCGCTGGCGGACACCGCTGGTACGAGGCTCCGCTGCTTCACAGGCCGCTGGATGTAGCCGGCGTAGTATTCCGAGGCTACGTAGAAGGTCCAGGCGGAACAGGCGCATGCTCAGTGTAGTAGCCGGGTTGGACAGCACCTTAACAAACTCATGGTTAAGAGTTTGAAAGTAAGATTAGATGAAGAATCTGCTGATTTAACACAGGAAAAGTTCCGGTTGACACCTGGAAATCGGAGGCGAGGGATATCCCTGGATGACACGGGGAAACTCAACAGATCTGTGAAAGCTATCGCGGGTAGGCACAGCTATGCTGTGAACAGACCAGAATGGGGTGACTCAGAAGAGATTAAAAGTGAGGACAGTATGGAGATCAGTCAGGGAAGTGAGAGAACAAGAGACAAAAGAGGCAATTCTTTTGAGCTCGTTGGTATAAAGAAACAAAGGAAACTACGATCTGGAGGAGGAAGTGGGGAAATCAGGGTTGAAGAGAAGGAATTTCTCAGAAAGTTATGTTGGGATATATGACCTACAATGTAAGGGAATATATACCCAGACCAATGAGATGCTTTAACTGTCAAAGATTTGGACACACTGCTCAGACATGTAAGGGAAGGAGAAGGTGAGCAAGGTGTGGGGAGGATCATGAATATGAGCAGTGTAAAACAGGTATGCAACCAAAGTGTTGTAACTGTGGAGGGAATCACAGTGTGGCATATGTGAGGTGATGAAAACGGAGGTGCAGGTTCAACAAGTCAGAGTGCACAATACAATCACATATGCAGAAGCTGTGAAGGTGGTGAAACAGGGGAGAGGGAGAGAGATGGAAGATACAAATGAAGGCCAGAAGAACAAACAGCCAGAACAAACAGAAGAAGGGAAAGTGTGCGTGGATCTGAATAAACTGGTTACATTCATAGCAGGGGTCATAAACGCCACAATGGAAACAAAATCAAACACTGAAAGAAAACAAATATTACACCGTAAAAAGTTTGACTATTAGTTACTTAAAAAAATTAAGGCAACAAAGTGACACGTAAATTTATTAAGTAGATTTAAAGTTCTTCAACTTTAATAAAAACTACTGAATTATTTCAGTTATTTAAAAAAAAACTAAATTAGTACATACTATTTTAAAAATGTGTTTAAATGTATTGCATTTAGTAATATGATGCCAAAATATGAGTTATATAGCAAAAAAAATTAAGCAAATCAAACACAATTTCTCACGAAAAAGTTATTTATATTTATGGGGTAACTGAGGAAATTTAACTTTTTTTTAATTATGTATTTGGTGGAAATTAATTCAAATTTACTGAAAATATAGTGGAAACTTATTAATATGTACTTAATATTTGGTAGAAATGTATTTTAATTTACTAATTGTTGAATCAAAATTGAATTATTTTTATGGATAATCTACATAAAAAATATTTGGAATCACTTAGTAACATTAATAAAAACAATCAATTCAACACATTTACATGGCCTTTCCTAATTATTTCTACCTAGAATAATTGATTAAATTTATGCTTCATTAAGTATCACAGTGCTTTAAATCTATTCAATACATTTGATTGTCACTTTGTTGCCATACATTTTCTAAGCACAATCTACTCAATACTTTGGCTTTTTTGTAGTAAGCTTTACTTAATACCACTACAAAAGATCACAGTGCATTAAAGGACAGTACAAAAACATGTATTATAAACAAGCTTATAAAACCTTTTTTAGTGCTATATTATGCAAATATAAAATATTGGGAGGAGCTACAAAAAAAAGGCTGTAAACCATGTGTACTACAGGCAAAGAACATCCACTGGCCTTATGGTGTATCATTTTGGTAAACAATGCTTAACACAGGGTCTTGTTCACATAGTTACTAGGCTCCCATCAGTGTACTAACAAAGACCTGTCATTACTCAAAGATTCAAAAGCTTATAAGCATTTAACAACACTGCACAATAAACTCTGTCCATCACAAGCACAGAATATTCTTAGTTTTTTTTAAAGTACTTAGCATTTGAACAATATTTCTGAACTGCAAGTATGTATTCTTATCTTTGTACTGTATGAAATTTTGTGTACAATTTTGTGAACTTGAACGTCTATGATTAACACCTGACAGTGACTTTAACATCCACCTCATTCTTCAATTGTCCCTTTATTCAAGCTAACAGTTTATTCTTGAGGCTGGTAACTTTTGGGGACAGCTTTGAACTATCCAGTTCAAGAAGGAGTTTTTGGAAAACTTTAAATGTGTATCGAAGCTCCTTTGGATAGGCAAGATCCACTGCATAACAGCCCAACAAGCATGGAGCAGGCCCTGGGAAAGTTCTTCAAAGCAGTAAGAGCTTTGACACCGTCAACCACAATTCCAATGTCTTCAGGGTCCTCTGACACATTGGTCTTGATTCTGTAGATCTTCATGCTTTGTACAGCCAGGTCCCGT
This sequence comes from Labrus bergylta, assembly GCF_963930695.1. Classification (NCBI taxonomy): domain Eukaryota; kingdom Metazoa; phylum Chordata; class Actinopteri; order Labriformes; family Labridae; genus Labrus; species Labrus bergylta. Next base: position 34,157,326 of record NC_089196.1, read on the forward strand.
GCCACACTGTCTTCATCAGCATCCTGGAATTACAAGAATATTGTGTATATCAGACTGTACAGCCACAGACAAAGGTCATTATTATAAACTCAGGCGATCAAGCTAATGAGCTCTAATAAGGAGGGAGTATTTATGTATTTAACATTTTTGAATGTTGTTCCTAATGTGCCTGTGTGATCCACACCTTATTTGTTTTCACCTGGCTGCAAAAACTAATTTCCCCTAGGAAATCACCAAATTCTCTTCACCCCTTTGGACAATATAGCCTTGGTCTATCAAAGCTATGGCACATATTTCACCTTGCTTAAAACAGTGACTAAGGCCCCGTGTCCAGCTAGCGTTTTTTCTGGGCAGTAAAGCGCTGGCTGTGCACTCGGGAGTGTTTGCACGCATCCGTCCTCTCTCTATGACAACAGTTTGTTGACAACGGCAGCTGTAAGACTGACACAGCTCTGTTACTTTTTACTGCATGTTTTATATTTGAGATTATTTTTTACCCAAGCAGAAACGGAGCAAAGAGGATGTGAGTACAAGATACGATCTGTAGGAGGCTAAAATACGGGGTATATCATAGATTTTGAAAAGAGCGTCTGTGACGTCAACAGCGCCTTTCTGAAAGGTTGAAAGATTTTTAACTTGAGCGCTCGGAGCAGCCGCACAAAAACGGCAGAGAGCTTGTTTTCTTCAGGCGGCTGCAAACGCTCTCTACCTATTGAAAACAACTGAAGAAAGACGCTGGCACTAAGAAGGTTTGGTTGTTGTTCTACACCTACTCACTAATAGCTGCGTAATGAGCACATGCAGTTCTGTTTTTAGAGGAACTGCTTGTTGCCAGTTTACACTACAACAGAGTTGATGCTGTTTAAAAACTTAGCATTTTCATTTTTCTGTTGGAAAATGGAGCCAATGCAGAAGTCCAAAATCTGTAGAAATACATAGAATTACCTGAACTCACATACACAGAATGCATAAAAAAAAAGTTGCATCAAGGTCTCTGAATAAATCACAACTTGCGTTAACACTGACAGCACTTGCATTTTTTAAGATGGACTTAAACTTACATCATACTCTTTCAAGAGCTGATCAGTAGATTCCCCAAGATAAGCCAACAAACAATGAATGACAGCCTCTCTACTCTGATCGATGGGAGGACTGCTGGGAACCTGAAATAAAAATCAACCAAATTCATGATTTAAAATAATCATTTAACCTTGAAACTGTTTAAACTGCATTTTTATTATTAGGTTAATAGAGTTTGTTAGCTGGCTAACTGGCATATAATTCCTGTACTAAAAGTACAAGACAACAATGCATTATAAAATAACACATGGCTCTTTTTTGGAGGGAGTCACAGAAATTCTGGCTAGAGAGATTTGTTTGACAGCAGCATATATATCTGCTCACATTCTGCATGTAAAGCAGTCAGTTCTCTGTGTGATCTGGTGATAGGCTGAACTTATGTGATATCAGACCTTTTGTTATCATTATCATTATTCATGGTTAAAGAGAAACTGGTGAGTCATTTTAAATGAAGCCACAGATAAATGGCAGCATAACTTGTTTCTGGTCACATGACTGACATCGCCTACCCTTGCAATGTGATTATTGAGCATGCGCAAGAGGCATTAGATTAGATATTTTCCAAATCCTACAATTGGTAATATTAGAGTAATTTGACCACAAAATGTCTGAACTTCAATTTGGCCTAACAGAAAAATTGTTTGAGGATACCTTGAGTAGGATGGACCGTAACTTCAAACCCATACTTCCGCCCTTGGAGTGGAAGATTTTCAGCAGTCTGGGAGTGTATTCATCAAGCTTGAACATGAACTGGGATTCAAGGCTGACCATCGTGATCTTAAGAAACTCATCCTGAAGCTGAGAGACAAACAAGAAATCAGTTTTAAACCCTAAAGTATTTCAAGTGTAAATATTGTTCTTACATTTCTTTATACAACATGTAATCCCCAGTCCTATCATTATTTGTATGATTTGTATTAAAACTAACTATGGATTCTTTACCTTCTGGGTTAAATCATCTAACTATCCAGCTGGTTAATATGCTTCATTCAAGTACATTACATCATCAACCTTCTTATCCACAACAACTAGTGAATTCATTTACAACAGAAAAAAATATTTCTTAATAGCATCTATATGTAACTCACATGAGATGGCTCAAAAAGAGCTGGCCATCTGGCTTTGATGTCTTCAATGCATGGTGAACAGTTGATGATTTCATTTCTTCTGTGGGCAAATGTCTTTGCCATTTTTTCTTTAATTATCTTGTTGTTGTCCCTCTTCATGACTTCACTGAGCAACTGAATCCTCACTTGTTCTTGACTGTTTTCATCCTCACCTGCTGGGTAAGGAGGGAGGTAGTTGATCTCAGCCTTTCGAGGCTTTTTCACATTTTTAGCTGACCTCTGGTCAGCAGAGCTCTTGCGTTTCAGTGCATTGCATAAAACCTCAGGAACACCATAGCCACGAAGTTTGGTGCGATAATTGGCCATCTTGTATTTTATGCTTTGTTGCCAGCCGTAGAATCCAGAGTACGAGCCAGGTTCCTTGAGACATGAAAATTTTGTGACGAGAGCCTCAGCAACATCGCTTATTTGAGCACTGGATGGATAGGCAGTATATGTATATATATTTTCAGCTAGCTTCTCAAGTACATCTGCCTTGATTTTTGAGATAGTCAGGAGAGTTCCGCTCTTCTTGAATTCTTCCATGGCTCTTGTGATGTACATTTCAGTTTCATAAGCAAATTGGGGAATGGGAAACATTTTTGGCCATGGCTGATATCGTTCTGTGTTACTGTGCCTCTGCAAGATAAGAGTGTCCTGTGATGAAGACGATCCAGTAAATGACTCTGCAAGTGATGCAGAATCACAGTTAGTAGTCGTCTGGCCAAAGGAACTGCTTAAACTTTCATCAACTGGAAACAAGTTGAGAATGACCGAAGACGAGTTGACCACCCTTATTGTGTCCTTGTGTTTGATTTGGTCCGTTCTTCTGAGAGTAAAGAAATCCTTGAATTCTGGGTCAAGATATTGAAGACTGAACTCGTCAGATACACTAAAAGTCTCCTTCACAACAGTTTGCAGCTCCTCCACAGTGGATGGGATGCCTGATGGAAGGATCAACTTCTCAATTTGGTCATCAATCAATATTCAGAGTTTTGCCTCCATCTCTGTGTTCCTCTCAAGACTGTGAAAAGACAAGGTCAATAGCATCACAGACAGAAGCCCAAACATATCTATAAATATTAAATTGATAGTTAGTTAACCTACAGTAAAAAAGGTTATTTTGCTCTTAACATAAAAAGTATTTGCAATAATAACTAAAATAAACTATAAAACAGATTGAAATAGTAAAGGACAAGTGAGGATTCAGTTACCAAATTAAATGGGCTCATAAGGGACAAGTCAATAAAAGAAACAATGGCTTAAACATTTAGAAAAAGTACATGAACTAAAAATAAATTATGGTTTCTGTAAATCCGACTCTGAGGTTTGTAATGAAGGGTTTAATTCATAATTAATCAAAAGTAAAATGTATTTTTTCTGCAATTGCAGTTGAATCTATTGTTTCCTCATTTTAGTGTTCATTAAGCAGCTAGAAGTTGTGCTGTTTAATGGTGAGAATCACCATTTTGTCTCCTGCACTGTGAAAGTGCAAGCTTTGAGCAGTATTTTTTCCTTTGGTATATGCTTATGAAAGCATTTATTTACCATTTGTCAAGCTATTCTAAACTCTATAATAACTATAATGTACACAGACCTCCATCAAACATGCTGTTTATACGCATGTTGAGTGACAAAACATTTTGTCACTCAACAAAATTTTTATGTAAAAAAAATGTTTATGTAAAAAACGGACTCATACGGACTCATAAATATATTAGACGAGCGGTGGATTTTTCGTGATCGTTTTGGCCAGATAAAGCCCTCAATGTTGTGTACCCTAGGAACCAGAGTGTCTAAAACACAACAGTAGACCTTTGTATTAAAGCAAAGGAGGGAAAACATATCTTGTACAACAGTGCAACAAGAGAATTGTTTTTATATTACTCCCGGAACACGCAAATTTGAAAAGTATGAAACTATACGCTTCTTAAATAAAAACCATTACTTAATGTCAGGTGAGACGAAATGTTGTTGGCTTAATTTTTCTAACTCACCACAGACACTGTCCTTGTTCAGCCATGAGCGTTGAAGCAGGCGGTTCAAGTCGTAACATGTTCCCTCGTTAAGGTGTCTGTGTGTGCGTGTGCGCGCGTCTGTGGTGTGTGTGTGTGCGTGCGTGCGTGCGCGTACGTCTGCGGTGTGTGTGTGTGTGTGTGTGTGTGTGTGTGTGTGTGTGTGTGTGTGTGTGTGTGTGTGTGTGTGTGTGTGTGTGCGTGCGGTGGGGGGGAGGGGGGGTTACATATTGGGAAAAGAGTTAAAAGTAGCCTTTTGGGACTAATATGTGTGCATTAAAATGTGAACAGAATTCAGCGATAACTTCCACAGTCCTTGTTGTGTAGGGCTGTTTCAGCATGGTGACATATACCGACGTAGCTTGTTTGCTAGCTCCTTAAGGTTGAGCTGCTCGCGCTGCAGTTCGGTAAAAGATAAACATTTTTGGAGCTGATTTACTACATTAACGTTATGATCATAATGTTGCACTGAAACATTGTCATACAACGTAACGTCATTTAGAGACCCATATTGAAGTCCTTGTCTCTCATGTTAATTCAAAGTCATGGCAGGCTAACTTCGGACAAAAACAGTCTTATTGTGACTAAACAGGGAATTAAAGTTGTAGGCTATTATTTAGTAACTCGCAGCAGCCCAAAAAATATTCAACTTCTACAAGCGCTTGGTACCAAACTGTTGACTAAAATCAGAAAAGCAGGTCTTACCTGAGGAAAAAGTAGCCGAGTCCTCAATGTGTGGCACTGACGATGAACGTCACTCCGTGAAGAGAAAATAAGTGCGCGGAAGTCTATAGAGACTAAAACCAAAGACCTCCCCTTAATTAAAATTAATCAATATTTTGCATTTGTCCGATCCAAAATAATTACATTTCACATACATTTTCAAAGCTGGTTTTACACACAGAAACACACACTCAATCGCTGTAAAATGTTACCAACAATTTCTTGATATTTGTTTAATTTAACAAACCATTAGTCGAAACAGCCCATAGTTTTTTTTATTATGTATATTTTACTTGAATTTATTTGGTGAATATTAATTAACCCCGATCTCAGTTTTTACAGTGTTGACTCTGACTGGCACCCCAAAATTAAAACCTTGTCAAACCCGCTACAATGCAAAGACCAAAGTCACCTTCAGGTATTTTAGTATTAGGCATTATAAAATGATAACATGTTTCCAAACCAACAGACTTGAATTGATCCTTCAGCGTTGATCACTGCAGTCTGATCAGCTCCGTGTGGAGTGCTCGTTCTTCAACTAAGTAAACTCAGTTAAACGACTTCTGATATGAGCCTGGCAGTCCGTTCTTCTACTTGTCCGCACTATCGTAATCTAACTCTGTCACTGACGTTTTATGCGTCATGAATCTGTTTCATCTCCGTGCGTAATTCAAGGAAGAATTTTAGCGCTGCTCCACGGTTAAACCAGCGGACCTCTGTATGATCGGACAGCCTGTGCGTGATATCGTTTTTGGATAAGAATGAAATGTTCGGGGTTCGGTATGACAATACCTAAATCACCAAGGATTTGCCTGTTAGGGGATCAAACTGAATTGACCAAATTTAAGCAATGGATGGAACTTATGTCAGTAATCAATAATGAAGGTGAGAACTTCCACAGGTTATGGGGCCACTTTTTTGCTTATACATGTAGTACCATTGGTGCATTGTAATGATAAAGATGTGGTACTGTGTATACTGTGGTTACTGAATTGTTATTTTGGTTCCAATTATGTACTCAGTTGTTATGGGACTTTGGGCATACTATTGTACAACAACAATGCTGTCTGTTTTGTTTGTTGAATGTTAAATTAAAATAAAAAGTTGAATTACAAAAAAAGAATGAAATGTTCAGTAATAGTTATATTTTTACAGTCTGATGAAAGCTGGTGATAAAGGCGCAACAGCAGTCTACTGCATTTAGAAGTGATGTCGCACTGAAACTTTTAGGTGATCAACACAACACGTTCACCTCTGAGTGACCTAAAAATGAACCATCTGTAATTAAAATCAGTTAATATTCATTTTAATTTACTGTTTTTACAATAACCAGAGGTAAAATAAGTCTATCATCAGGCTCAACGCCGGTGTCCACAACCTACACTTAGTCTGGATGTGAGGAGACGGTCTGGGCCGTTACACAGGACAGAGAGGATTGTTTTTTATTTGCACGAGCCGCTCTTTGTGGCTCACTCCATAGGAAGCTTTGTGATTATCAGCCAAAACTTTTGTTTTCCATCAGTCAAGACAGGAGAAACTGGTAAGAAGTGTGAACAGAGCTGAAGACCGTCAGGATGAGCGTGCAGTGCAGCGGTGTGCCTGTCCTTAAGTCCCGTGGCTCTGATACAATTCTGACAACTTGTGAGCAAATAAAACTAAATAAATATCTCCCCTTCGATCTCTCTTGAAAACCTGCATTCTGTGTCACCTCTCTCAGGTGTTCAGCCTGTTTGCTGATTAGGGTAATGCAGGAGCAGCTCGTGCGCTCGGCCACTCGTCTTTTTTATGATAGGCCTTCTCCCTGCTGAGAAGATAGTTCAAAGTGCCCCAATTAAGTAATTTTTGTATCATGATATCAACCTTTATGTTGCTCATTATACATAATAATTTAATACAATTCGGGGGAAATAAGTATTACAAATATTAAATTTATAAAAAATCTCAAAATATGTTTTTATACATTTCCCCCTTCTTCCCAAAACGTCTCGCGGGCCGTATGAAACCTGCTGTCGAGCCGGATACGGCACGCGGGCCGTATGTTTGACATCCCTGATCTAAACAATGAAAGACTAAATGAAGAAATAAGCTCATAATAAATCAAACTAAGTTTGTAAGCTGTTTGTATTGTTGACTGCTAAATAAACATGTGCTGGTGATCAACTAATAACCTGAGTGATATTACCCCTTTGTGGCTCTTGCCATCACAGAGACATAGTAGATCAAATGAAGGGTTCCATTTTTTTCAGACCACCAGAAACTGTCCGTCCAGGCAAACATCAATGGCGTCCATATCAGTTTCTGAAATGCAAAGTAAGTGACTCTACAATTCACTTAGCAGACTCTTTTATCCAAAGCGACGTACATCAGAGAGTAAGAACAACACAAGCAAGGATCTAGAAAAAAGGGAACAATGTCAGTAAGAGCAAACGATCAGCTTTGAGTCTGATTGGACACACAGGTGCTGACAGGAAGTGACCAGAGGCAAAGCACAACATTGAGGGCAGTTCTTGAGAGCTCTAATCAGTATAGAAACCATCTTATAAGTCGTCGTTATCAAACAAAAACCATCGTCATTACCATCATCATCATCAATAATATGGAGACCATCATCATTAAGTGGACTACGCTGCAGGCCTGCGTGAAGCTGGACAGAATATGACAACCCGGACAGGAAGTCGGACAAGGAAACGCATAGGATCAATTTCAAAATAAAACACAATTGACGGACTCACGATCGTATTTTTCATCACTTTATCAACATTACGTCAAAAGACAAATCAATTTGTTGTTTGCATTGTCTCGCGTGATCTTGTAGTTCTCCTGTGTACTCCTCATGGCCGCTCTCCGCTGCGCTCACGTTCCAGAAACAGATCCAGTGGGGCAGGGCAAAACAATGGCGTGCACGGAGTATGTGGGGATCGGGGGTAAAGGCCTGCAGGTGGGTTCGGTCCCACAGCAGAACAGATTCTAGTGTCAGTTTGAAACAGACACTCAGGGTTATGGGAAGTTCAAGGTCTCTGGTGTTAGTTTTTGTTACATTTCCTCACACTGTTACTCCTCTACTCTGATGATCCGTTGCACTCAGTGCTGCAGGAGCCTCATTTGTCAATATGGCGCGATACCCTTTTTCATATCATCATGAACAAATACATAAAACTAAACCTCTCAGAAAAGTGAACACGTGGACATAAATGAGCACGATAAGAACAAACTTTAAAGACAGAAACCATGTTTGACGTATTTTGGTTTAATAGTTTGTCCCATCTGTTCACATGGAGGAGGCGGAGCTTTCGACCTACACTGCCAGCAGTCAGTAGGGGGACCTCCAAATAATTTGGCTTCACTTTTGGGAAGCTGTCGTGTTGCCCATCTTTTCATTCAGTCTGTGCTGCCTCCTTGGACAGCTTCTCCTCCATCAAACACCAATGGGAGAGAGACTTGAGCATGTCCCTGACCAAACACAACAGCCTTATCTAAATGTGTAAGATATAAAATTATTCAAATTAAAATTTTACATAGGACTTACATCACACCAACCAGATTAAAGATAATTCCCTCTCACATATGTGCTGGCATGGCTGTGGTGAGGCAGGAACACTGATCCACTTGTGGCACTGTTTTTGGAATGAGGTTATCTCAAGATTGACTTTTATTGTGAAAGTAAAAATACCCCCCTGTCCTCTAGTCTGCCTTCTTGGCATTAGAGTAAGAAACATACAGTCAACGCTCACACAACGAATCATCACACTAGCCTTTCTGTCAGTGAAGCGTATTATTATGATGAATTGGAAAGTAAGTAAACCAAATTGCTTTAACATTGACAATTGGTTAAAAGAATTCATGGATTTATTGTCTCTCTGAGTTTGACCGTGGAGATGAAGGACCCTGGAACTTTATAAGACAATACTTGGAAAGTAGGTTATATGATTGAATTTTCTGTAAATGAACAACCACCTTATTGTCTATTGTCTATTATTGTATGTTGTAGTGTACATTGTCTTATGTGATGAGTTTGTAGATTTATGTTGTATAAGTGGTGGACGAGTGTTTTGAAAAAGAAATAAAAATATGATTTATAAAAAAAATACAGTCTTTGCTGAAAATAATTTAGAATTAAACCCTGAAAGGAAGAATGTGCGACTTTTTGATCCAGTAGATGTCGCCCTTGAGCTCCAGCATGAAACCAAAACAAACTTCTGTTTGGCCACACCTCCTCTATTCTGAAGCCTCCGCTCTCCTCCAGAGACACACCTCCAACTCCTCTCCACTCACGTTCACACAAAGGAGTTATGAATTAGAACACACAATAATTAAACACCATTAAGTGCAAGCAGCGGACAAAATTGTCCTTTGCTGGAGCTGAAATCACCTGTGTGCTGCATTGTTGTGTTAGCATGCTAATGACTTACAATGATGCAAACAACAACAAGCTATACTTCTCTCTGACAGTGTGTTATTATCACTTATCCAAATTCAAACATATGTTAATAGTTGATCAGGGCTTAAAAAGTAATTTTTCTACAAAGAAAGCTTGTACTGTATGTAACATGCCTCTTAATGTGCCTTTTTATTAAAAATGTGTATTTTTTTAAACAGAATCTTTATTTAAGTAGAGGACCAGAGCTCTTATTTCATTCTGAATAATTTAAATGTTGTGACTTGTTTTACCTTCTCATGATCTGTAACTGCCGTAAGGTGCAGAACGGGGCTGAATGACCACATGCAGACTCTCCGCTCCGTTAAACAAGACTGCTCACGCCTCATTTTAAGAGGAACAACATCTTAAAACACACAGACGAGCACTTGTCAAACATTTGCCACAATGCTGTTATTAACCCTGTTACACAAGTTACAGTGAAACCTGCAAAACTGGTCAGAAAATGCTGAATTAAATGTATGCACACATAAACATTTGTGGGAAATTACAATTTTATTTAAAATTTCAAGACAGAAATATTTGTTTTCTCATCTTCTTGTTTTATTCAATAATATATAAAAATGTTTTTTCTATGTTTTTAGCAGATTTAAAGTTGATATTTCATATCAATGTTGATTTTTATAAGCATTTTTTAATCATAATTCTACCGTGTTTAACATTTTGTGTAATAAAACAATACTTTTGAACCTGTTCTATTTTTCTGTCATTGAATAACTTTGCAAATACAGTATTTCTATAGTTTGGTCACTTCCTCAAAGAGCCACTGGGGGGCAGCGGAGCAGCATTAACAATAAATACATGAAAGGAGAAGTGAAATTAAACTACATTACTCTCTGACCTAATATTTAAAAAAACTTTTCAGCCCATCAAATAATCAGACAGTTTTTAATCAGCTTGGAAGTTTAATAAGAACTACCAGACCCAAAAAAAAAAAAGTGTAGGGATGTATTAGAAGTATAAAGTGGAAGAAGTTAAGTACAAAAAACTCTAAATGTAGGTTTTTTTTTACGATAGTAAACTATCTATACATTTTCTAAATGTTTTTTGATTTTATGACGTCGTAGGTTTTTCCTCCAATTCCACTTTCTAACAATTTGTACAGCCAGAAAGAATATTTAAGTGTACTGTGTGTCTCTCCACCCTGCATATCTCTAACTGAGACCTGCCTTCATCTGTCAAAATGTGCAGCAACACAAGGCTAGTAACGGGAACAAGACCTTAAATTGGGATGGGCTTTTATTTGAAGTTTTATGGTTCATCAAATATGGACGGTGGCCTTGCTTTGTGCACACGCTGCTGTCTTGGTCAAAAGTTGATCTTCAGTTGAAATAATTGCATCATTTTTGAGTGATTTGAATATTGTTCTTTGTTATTACAAGTTCTGTTTTTATGGCTGAGGCTGTGTTTGGTTTAGAGGACACATTTCACAGCTGGAACAGAAATGTAAGACTGTGAAAACTCTGAGTTTTGTCTCTTTTTCTTAATTTGACACTTTCTTTATGTGAGGCAACTCCAGAGGACCTTTCTGTTTCTTTTTCTCTGCTCTTCAAAAGACTTTTTAAAAATCTATGCTTTACATTTCATGACAACTTAGAGCATCAGTAACAGATTAGTTTAGTTTCAAGCTGCTTCTAATCATCATCATGTTCTGATCGTATTTCATCCGTCAAACCACTTTTCATGCACTGACATCTCTTTCCTTATCCATCATTTTATTTTTGAGTACAATCTTCACAGCGAATACGCACAAAGAAAAATGATTCGAGGGATTTACATTTAACGCCTTAAAGTTACATCACACTGCTGAGAGGCAGGTTGAACTCCTCTGACCGAAGTTTGTCTCTATGCTAAAGGTGAGATCAGGTCGAGGCTTTGTGATGATCGCCGATGTCTCAGTATCTTCAGGAGACACACACACACACACACACACACACACACACACACACACAGTCTGGCAGCAGCAGACGAATACACAAAGGTTGTCAAGTGGATCACATGCATATATGTCTGATGTCGGAGTATGAGAGGACACAGAAGGAGGAATTAAAAAAAAGAAGCACACAAACACATCGTGAACTTCTATTTCTCCAGGGGGCTGAATCAAACTTTTAAAGATTACTTTGTGGTTTTCTTGGTTTTTAAAGAGATACATTATTCACTGGGTGTAATTAAAGTCAGATCCCGGACTCATAATGAACAGTAAAGATATGATCAGTGCCAAAGAGTTCAGAGTAAATACTTTGTGCCTGTGCATATGCTCAACAACACAAACATACTCTGCATACATCAGACTGCATGCAAACAGAAAGAGCTGCTGATGTTATTGAAGAGATCGAGCTGCCCTCTAGTGGTTGTGTTTAGGAGTGTTCAGTAAACAGAATGATTAAATGTGTATGTGTTAATACTTTGATGAAGGAGGGGGGAAGTGGAAAATAAAAATGTAAAGAGACATAAAAACATGACTTGCCTGTTTTCTCATCGTTCAAAAATGGCCGACCAGTTTATTGTTTCACTTGTTTCTTCTTTGAGACTTTTTAGTGATGCTAAATACAACATGTGTTCCCTACTGTTTTATTGAAAATAATTAGAGACCGCTCCAAATGTCCTTAAAATCCACGCCATGACATGGTATGATACGATATGAGCAGGCCCGGTTCATACATTTAAAATAAGGCTGCAATGCAAACTTTTGCACCCTCATTTTAAACGTCTGCACCCTCAATTGAATGGATGCAAAAAAATAACGAGTCAAAACATTAATAACATAAAAAGTAATCAAAACTTACAAATGACAACAGTGACTCAGATCGTGTTCACTACATCCATGATGGGATGGTCATGACAGGTGCTCATGACCTGTCTGTTCAGCTGGGACCACATGATGGACTCATAACACCTACACTACTTTCCCTTTGCTGTTGCCGATCACTGTAGCTGCACCCCCTTTAATCTCAGATACACTCAAAGTCATTTTGTTCTAAGCTGGAATAGAAATGAATCCTGAGATATCTATAATAATATAATAATAATACTTTAATTGTAGGGCACTTTTCAAGACAGATGCACAAAGTGCTTTGCAGAATATGACAGTACAGCAATCTTAATACACTGCACATCTGACACCGTGGTCAGCAGCATCGGAGCACCACACAAACATCGCAGGAGCCTACACCACGACCCCCCTCCCCCACCTGGGACAGTCAGACCATCTTTCTTTGTTCCTCATCCCCAAGTACTCCCCACTCATCCAACGTGTGAAGCCATCAGTGACAACGATTAAAGTGTGGCCAGCGGGGACAGACTCTGTACTTCAGGACAAGTTCCATCACACAGACTGGAGTATGTTTGCTTCGCAGGCTACCCTGGGCTCTCACACAGACATTGACACCTACACTTCTTCTGTGCTGGATTATATCAATACCACCATCGACAGTGTTACAACATGGAAGCAGATCACCACGTACCCAAATCAGAAGCCATGGATGAACAAGGAGGTGCGTCTCCTGCTGAAGGCCCGCAACACCGCCTTCAGATCAGATGATGCAATGGCCTACAGCGTATCCAGGGCAAACCTGAGGAGGGGCATCATCAAGGCCAAGCACTGTCACAAGCTGAAGGTAGAGGAACACTTCTCCAACTCCGACTCCAGACGCATGTGGCAGGGCATCCAGGCCATCAGTGACTATAAACCCAGAAACTCCACCCCGATAACCACAGATGTCTCCTTCCTGAACGAGCTAAATCACTTTTATGCTCGTTTCGATAGAGACAACAGAGAGACACAGACCACGACCAGACCTCCTGCAGACAACCAGCCCCTCTCACTCACCTCCACAGACGTCCACGCTGCACTGAGCCGGATCAACGCTCGAAAGGCTGCTGGTCCAGACGGCACCCCCGGGCGTGTGCTTAGAGCATGTGCGGAGCAGCTCACTGGGGTTTTTACGGACATCTTCAACCTGTCCCTCGCCCAAGCAGCTGTGCCAGCATGCTTCAAAGCCACCTCCATTGTCCCAGTGCCGAAACACTCCAGCCCGACAGGCCTGAACGACTACCGCCCTGTGGCACTCACACCCATCATAATGAAGTGCTTTGAGCGACTGGTCCTAGCACACCTGAAAAACTGCCTCCCACCCACACTGGACCCATTCCAGTTTGCCTACCGCAGCAATAGGAGTACAGAGGATGCAGTCTCCACTGCGCTGCACTCTGTGCTCACTCATCTGGACAATAACAACACATACGCACGAATGCTGTTTGTTGATTTTAGCTCAGCATTCAACTCTGTCATCCCCTCCAAGTTGAACACTAAACTCGGAGACCTGGGCTTCAACTCCTCCCTCCGTCACTGGATAATGGACTTTCTGACCAACAGACCCCAGTATGTGAGGTCAGGACACACCTGCTCCACCACCATCACACTCAACACAGGCGTACCACAGGGCTGTGTGCTGAGCCCATTCCTCTACTCCCTCTTCACCCACGACTGCAGACCTGTACATGGATCCAACACCATCATCAAGTTTGCGGACGATACAGCGGTGATTGGCCTCATCAGCAACAACGATGACACGGCCTACAGGGAGGAGGTACAGCATCTGGCCGCCTGGTGTGCTGACAACAACCTGCTCCTCAACACCAGCAAGACGAAGGAGATCATCGTGGACTTCAGGAGAGAAAGAGGAAGCACGCACAACCCCATTCACATCAACAGGATGGCTGTTGAACGTGTCTCCAGCTTCAAGTTCCTGGGGACCCACATCACAGAGGACCTCTCCTGGTCCACTAACACCTCCATTCTGGTTAAGAAGGCTCATCAACGCCTCTTTTTCCTGAGGACACTGAAGAGACACCACCTGTCTTCAGCTGTACTGATGAACTTCTACCGCTGTGTGATCGAGAGCATCCTGACCAGCAGTGTCTCAGTCTGGTATGGAAACTGCTCTGTCGCAGACCGTAAGGCGCTACAGCGGGTGGTAAAAACCGCCCAGCGCATCACAAGGTGTCCACTTCCTGCCATTGAGGATGTCCAAAGAACACGCTGTCTGCGGCGAGCTCATGGCATCCTTAAAGACTCCTCCCACCCTGCCCACAGACTGTTTACCATCCTGCCCTCCGGCAGGCGCTTCAGAAGCCTCCGGACCAGAACCAACAGACTGAGGAACAGCTTTTTCCCCAGAGCTGTTTCTCTACTGAACTCTACCCCCCGAACTCTGAACTCTGTCTCTCTCTCTCTCTCCCTCTCTCTCTCCGCACCCTGCTGACCCCCCTTTCCCCTCCATATCACCTCACACCCCGAACTCTGTATTCTGTCTCTCTCTCTCTCTGTATTCGAACTCTGTATTCTGTCTCTCTCTCTCTCTCCCTCTCTCTCTCCGCACCCTGCTGACCCCCCTTTCCCCTCCATATCACCTCACACCCATCATCCCCCCACCTCTCCTCCTGGTCACACACACACATCTCTCATCCATCTGTATTATTGTATTATAGTATGTTCATATTCTTTAAATTATCTGTAAACTTGTATAACATGCTCACTGCATCTTAATCTGTATATTATTAGTATAGCATGCTCACTGCATCTTATTCTGTATATTATTAGTATAGCATGCTCACTGCATCTTAATCTGTATATTATTAGTATAGATGCTCACTGCATCTTAATCTGTATATTATAATCCTAAGAACACACTTATTTTGTAGCATTACTTATTTATAGCATTTATTTGTTTTTATTGCATCCCATTAATCCAGCCATCCAGATATACCTCATAATTCACTTTTTTTGGCTACATCTGTAAATTTTGCAATTACTGTACATAGCACAGAATTACTGTACATAGCACAGACTCTTGCACTCAATTACTGTACATAGCACAGACTATTGCACTTTCTGCTTATTTGCACTTCTGGTGAGATGCCAAACCTCATTTCGTTACTCTATACTTGTATATGTGTAATGACAATAAAGTTGAATCTCATCTCATCTCATCTCATCTCACCACAGGGGACCGTGCTCTCTCCTGTCTTGTTCACCCTGTATACCTCTGACTTCCAGTATAACTCCGAGCTCTGCCACATGCAGAAATACTCAGATGACACTGTGATAGTTGTGTCAGGGATGGACAGGAGGAGGAGTACAGGAGCCTGGTAGGGGACTTTGTGACGTGGTGCAGGTCGAACCATCAGCAGCTGAACACCTCCAAGACCAAGGAGATGGTGGTGGACTTCCAAAGGAACAAGCCACATCTACAACCTGTTTCCATCGGGGGGGGTCAACGTGGAGGTGGTCAAGACCTACGGGTACCTGGGGCTGCAGTTGGACGACAGGCTGGACTGGTCATCAAACATGGACACTATCTGCAGTTAAGGTTTAAGGGACCAGTCACCTATTAGAATGACCATAATACTCACCACCACCAGTTATATGAATTTCTTACCAGTAGTCAGGGTTTAAGGGATCTTTGGTTTCCCAAACTCGTACTGATATCTGGAAAATAAAGGACTTGAGGCAGGGTAGACCATCGCCCGAGTTGTTGAGAGAAGAGGACGTGATGCCTTGACCCACTGCCGTTGTGCAGCGCCTATACTAAATGAATGCCCTGAATGATGTCATATGCCTCGGCTTGTCTAGGATCCGTGACCTGACGAGTGCCCGTCATGACTTAAGTTGTGGTCATGTGTCTTGGCCTGTCTGGGGGCCGTTTGACCCGGCATGTGGCCAGCATGACATGGCTCTGATTGATCTTTGTGGATAAATCAACTGATGCTGACAAGGATTTCCTGATCAAGACAGCATAGGACAGAAAATTATTTTCCAAAGCACTTACCATGGGACATGCGTGAAAGCAATTGCTGCAAAATCTTACAGCCATACACGATGATCGTGCACATTAATGTAACCACATTGGAGATGAAGCAATGATGTAGTACAAGCTGCATTAAACTGTAAGTCTCAACCTTGACACTTGCCCGTATGTATGATCAAGTTGGATGATGTTTAAAAGCATATAAATGAATTGGTCTTATACCGACTCATGACCGAAGCTGAGTTCATCACTGGGTGTTATTTACCTGGAATGAATGCCGGGGTACAATAAGCAGGCCATACGGTAACCGTGAAGGAATTCACTGATGGCAGAATTACATTTTACGGAAGACTTATCTGGTCATGTTTCAAATATCCGCTTTGCATTAAATGCTTAGATTGTAGTCTGCCCTGACTATCTGGAAGTGAAGTTCCCCCCAAAACCTAGAGATGTCTACATCCCTGAGAAAATATGATGATCGCCTTAGCATTGAAACTTTATGTAACTGTTGCAACAACTGCTGGAATTTAAATCGTAGCTCCTAAATGAAACTGTACTTTGATTGATCATCGGTTTCTGATCCTATCTACAGCATAGTGATTTGACTTGATAGAACCGTCACCTACAGTTTTCACTTGCCACTCTTATTAAAACTGTGATGCTGTTGGACGTACAGTTGCTGGTACAGGTTGAGGGGCATTAAGCAGTTAGCAGAAATCCTAGATACCTGGTTAGCATCGGATTGATCACTTGAAGAAAACGCCCATAACAGCTGATCACCAGAGAAGGGAGACAGAGGACGTAGTAGGGGGAGTGGTTTAGGTTAAAGTGAAAGGATGAATGAATGAGTGAAAGAATATAACCAGTCTTCCTGTCTGAACTTACACTGAGCTCCATATGCTGTAGAAGAAGCTCGTCAGGAGGCAGGATACTGCTCGCCACTGTGGCGGCGATAAGCATGAAGAACTCCAAACTCTGTACACTTCCCTGACAAAGTCAGTTAAATTAGAATGATTACAGCCAAAAATGAAAAACATTGATAAACGGATACGAGGCAGCAAAGATATATTCCAATCCCGTTTAATTCCTGGATACACCACAAAGCATCATCTCTGACTTAAAATAAAACTTGTAAACTAAAAGTGGTACCAAATGTGTTTTTATATTATCAATATTTCAGCCCTTGTTTTCTTGCTGTCAATTTTCAGATATTTGTTTGAATCTTAAACACGTTAAAAAAAATGTTTTTTGTTTTAATCTCGTAAATTTACAACTTTAATCTCGTAAATTTACGATTTTATTAACGTAAATTTACAAGTTTAATCTCGAAATTAAAAAAATAATAATAATTTAACGTGGCCCTCATCCTCCGTCGTACACTTCTATATCGTAAAATGGGTTTTTCATGAAAGACACACCTTCTCAAAGACATAACCCTTGTGCCCTCCTCAAATGTATTTATATTCTTCTGCTGCGTTACGCTGTAATAAATGATTCCGTAGTCATGTACATTTTACTTAATATATCTGATAAAATGTATTAAATATAAATGCGTCCTTGATTTTGTGGCAATTGTTTAAGTAACTTTCATACAAAAATGTTTGAGATAGTATCTGCTTATTTTGGTTACATTAAATATAATCTTTATGTTTATGTAATTCTAAATCAAGAGTGAATCCAACTCAATAGAATTAGTCAGTTTTTAATTGAAAAGCACTTCCTGTTATTTTGCGCCTTTTTTCTTCTTTTGAATTCAGCAGGCTCTCATCTGGTCACAAGACATAAAGAAAGTGTGGATGACTGGTGCCCCTTTCCCTCCATTTAACTCATCAATTTAATTTGGTTGACAAAGGTAAGGAGAGTTATTTTATACTGTAATGTTTATGACTTGTGGGTGTATGCTACGTTACAAAACAAAATTAGCAAGCAAAGTAATACAGAGAGACAGAGACACAGTAGCGGCGGAAAGGTAAATTATGCATGTTATGTTAGGCTATAGTGTGACGGTATTACGCAACGATATCAGAAAGATATCACGAGTAGTTACACTGAGAAAACTACAAGCTTTATTTTGAAAGTTGCTGAAGAGGAAAGAGGAATCGCTCGCGCGGGGAGGGATGTAAACAACATGGTCATAGTTTTCTCATTCAGCAGGTAAAGGTACGATAACGTGTTGAAAAATGCGAGGAGAGAAATTGGCAATGCAACGACAGTGTCTTGAACCGTAATTTTTCAGCACAGCCGATCATGACAGATTTGAGTTTCGTGAACTGACGACCCCGCTCCATTAAAAAACACAAAATTTATCACAACCGAGAGCTGTTAGCCCAGAGCTGCTAAATCACACATTGACTGTGACTGTGTCTGTGATACTCGTGCAAGCTCTCACGCATTACTTTTTTTTCACGTGCTGAAAAGCATAAATTGCTCCTCTTTATTTAATCCTCTCTAATTTACAGTATTTCCTCACTCGCTGCTTGCTGACACCGAGCTGTCGCTAGCAGGCTACACTACATTTTTACAGTTTCCCTCTGTGTTCATTCTATTATTGATTATGCAAAGAAGATGTCTTACTTTTTTTTTTAACTATGCATTAACTACTTAATAATTAGAGCTACTTGCTTATTTTTTAGATACGTTGATAAGGTAATTCAAAGTGAATTTGTGAATGTTGTTAAAAACTATACTTTTGTCATACATGAAACATGCAGGATAAAGTAATCCTAGGAGGTTAACCCACTACATTAAGAATATATATTCACTCGTGGAAGTTTAGTTTTAAAGTGCAAACACTTTTCATAGGCTGAACTGGGTTCTTTCTCTCTCTGCCTTTGCTAGTTGTGATAAAAAATATCTATTGATTTTATTCAATGTAAAAATGTAACTTAATTTTTTTTTTTAGAAATTCGTCTTCCTTATATTTAATGTAACCAAAATCAGCAGATACTATCTCAAACATTTTTGTATGAAGGTTACTTTCAACAATTGCCACAAAATCAATACATTTTATCAGATATATTAAGTAAAATATACATGACTAAGGAATCATTTATTACAGCGTAACGCAGCAGAAAAATATAAATACATTTGAGTAAAATGCAACATTGATGGTTAAGACTAAAGAAGTCTTATCCTAATTCTAATTTAAAATGAGATGCAACGTTTTTCATCAAACTCATTGGGTATATTATGAGCATTAGGACAAGAATTTCTACATTTCATCCAGAATTCATGTTTAGAATAGAACTAAAGAGACAAAGAGAACACTTCCAGAAGAACTCTGAAAATCTAATTATAACTTTTACTAGCCCTTCAATACAAGCTATAGTACACATGTAATTGAGTGGGTGATGTTTTTATATTCAAATAAAAGCAAAGGCACATCTCTAATTTAAATTTTTCTGTATTATCTTCTAGGTGTCTCCAGATGAGATGGCGGTGTAAAATCTGTGGATTCATAGCGACGACAAGGGGTGATCTTCTGACCCATTACAGACTACAGCACAGGACATTTGAAATTGGAAATCCGGTACCTTGTCTTGTTCATGATTGTCCATGCTCCTTTAAAACTTTGAATGCCCTACGCACACATCTTTCAAGATATCATCCAGAAGATGAAACTAGAGGGCCAGGAGTCATCTTCTGTTTTACATGTTTAATTTGCTCAACTCAACATCCCTCTAAAAAAGAATATTTTCTTCACCTTGGTAATCACCTGAGGAGATATGAAACTGTAGAGTGTGTTTTTGTTGGATGCACATCTTTTGTTGGCATCATCTTCTGTATGTTAAAGGCTGCTTGAAATGCTGTACCTTTAATAAAGTCTGATAAAAAGTGTTACTTTCGTCAAGCATTAAATGTCATTGTATCTTACTTAAGTAATATTTATTCTGTATTTTCTGATCGACTAATTCTAATCTCACACTAAAATGTAGGTCATAACACGAACATGTATGTAATTGCCAAGAAATTATTATATTTACATTTTAATTAATTTTATAAAGGAAAATTAAAAAAATGCACTGAATATAAAGATTAGTATTACTCAATTATATATCATTTATATATTGAATTTAATTATTTATATCAGTACCTTTTACTAATTTAGACATTTCTCTTATTGATATCTACTTAATGTTTTTGTTTAAATTTGGTTAATTTATTTTTGTGCTTTATTTGAATCTACTCAATTTAAACAAGTAATTCTTAAGGGTCTGATTTGAGTAATATTAACTCAACTTTTAACATAGTTAGATTAAATTAATAATATTACGTGCAATCTGTTGCCTCAATTTTATAGAGTAGTTATGGTGTATCTTTTCTTTTTTACAGTGTAGTTAAAGTTAAACAACTTTCGACTTGCTCAAAACATTCAATTATTTTCTGAATTGTAACCCTTTAAATGCAAGGTTATTAGTTGAATGATGATTAGAGTCTTGGATATGTGACAAACTAGTAACAAAGTTGATTTGATTGCATTAGTCTTTTCTATTTAACCTCTGGACACCTTGGTTGCCAAAATGTACTCACAAAATCTGCAATAAAATGATCAATATTTGCTTTTGTATTTTGCTGTTTTCTACACTTTCTATGAGCTTCTTGTTGTGCAGATCTTGTTTTTACTAAGCAGTCTTTGTTTTTCTTTTGTTTTTCTTGTTTCTCAACAATAGTCAAAGAGCCGATTTCTTCTGTTGTTGTCAGATGCTTCACAGGAGGCTTTGCCCGAGAACAGGTACTTAACTTTATTTGGATGCATTTCTTTGTTTCTTCTATTTTGTAAAATATTTTTATTAATATTTTGTGTTCACTCTATATTATAAAACGCCCATTGTTTCACAAATGCTCATCTTCTCTCTCCAGATGCAATCATAAAACAATTAACCGGTTTCCAACGGTGGCGCTGCTCTGTAGCGACCCGGGCTGCCTCGTGCTAAGAACCCAAAGTATTTATATACTTAATAATGTTATCGTTTTATGTTTGATGTGAAGGATGATGTTGATGTTTTTATGGCTGCAGCACGGGTGAAGAGCTGAAGACAAATTTCTCACTTTGTGAGACAATAAAGTTAATCCTGTCCCCTGCTATCCCTCGGCCATCTGTAACCACTTCTACTCCCTGCACTGTTTGATATTGTTTGTTCTGTTAAACTAGTTATTTGTATTTATTTATATAAAATTTTAGAGTTATTACCATTTTATTCATGTTTGTTTAGAAGTACTTTTTATTTTTTAAATAAATTCTGTTGAATATAAAGATGTATGAATGTTTTCATTAAGTCTATGAATATTGTCTTTGAGGGTTAAACTCTGCAATATAAGGGGCAACCACTGAAATCTGCATAAATACAATTTTCTTGCAATAAATTCTGACTGCAGCGATGTGATTGTTGCAAATCCTTTCATTGGGATAACAATGCAACTGAATTTACTTACACAGCCCTATAGCCTACCCTGACCTATGTTTTAATTCTGTTCTTTTAAAGGAGGATTATTATGATTCCAAAGAGGTGGAGAATCTCAAGTCCCTGGAAGAAATACGACTGCAGACTTTCACTTTAAACTTCAAAAATAAGGAACTTAAGACTGGTAAGAGACCACGTAGGTGCTCAGAGTGCAGTAAAAGATTTAACGTAAAAGGAAATTTGACCAGACACATGATGATTCACACTGGAGAAAAACCCTTCAGCTGCTCTCAATGTGAGAAAGTATTTACCCATAAGGTCAGTCTGACATGTCACATGGCAATTCACAGAGGGGAGAAACCCTTCAGTTAACCTTTTTGCAGTAAAGCATTTCAACAAAAAGCCAACACATTTTATTTCATACAGGAGAGAAACCCTTCAGCTGCTCTGAGTGTGGTAAAAGGTTTAGTTTTGAGGGAAATCTGACCAAACACATGATGATTCACACTGGAGAGAAACAATATCGCTGCTGTCACTGTGAGAAAAGATTTACCCATAAGGTCAGTCTGACATGTCACATAGCAATTCACAGAGAGAAATCCCTTAGATGCTCTCAGTGTGGTAGAACAATTTAGACAAAAGGGGGGTCTGAAGTCACACATGTTAGTTCACACAGGAGCGAAAGCCTTCAGCTGCTCTGTTTGCAGTAAAGGTTTTTCCCGAAGAGGAAATCTGACCAGACACATGTTAGTCCACACTGGAGAGAAATGTTAATCCTGTGCAATGGTAAAACTGATCCAGAGGAATCCAAGTTAACAACATCACTAATTTATATTCATAAGTATGTATTGACTAACAGATGTATAAGTGCAGTTATAAAGGGATATAAGACAATTCTGTTGACAGAAATCTGTCTCTACTTTTTTGACATTGATGTTTTGTTGCTGACATATGAACCAGTAAGTTGGGAGCAGCTATGACGTTTGAATTGAAAGGGTTTATATGAAACAGTTACAGTGTAAGGATCCTTCTTCTCTCCTGATATCTTCTCTTTCTGTCACTCTGTTTCCTTGGAGGCCTCTGTGTTGGGTAGCACAAGTTCTTCAGACAGCTCATGTGTAACCTTGTAATAAATAAACTGATGTAGAGTGAGAAAGACTTTCATCTACTTGTGTTATTTTGTGTCGAGTGTCTAAAGTGTCTTTGGTAAAGAAAAGGAGTTCAGCAGATCCTGATGCAGAGCGACCACAGTCAGGTCAGGTCGATGTCGATTTCACTGAAAACCTGTAACCCTTAATAAGAATCCTGCAGTCAGAATACAAAATAAAGAAAATCACAAACTGAATGATAACACCTGTAGATGTCATCTGGCATTCTGGATTTACTCAACATCTTGTTAGAAGAAACGATAGAGATGCATTATAGCCTTCAGTGTGTGTAACTAAATGGTATATGGTAAAAAAACACTTCAATGGTGTGTTTATTTGTTCTGTAATCATTTCTCTCTTTGGCTTCCTTTTTGCTGCTTCACTGCTTTTTATACATTTTCAGCTAAGAGGAAAATGATTCTTCGATTGGTTTTGGCGCTATCCAATTCCCACGGTAACCTGACTCGTCATCAATCTTAAAACTTTTCTTATTTCAATAAAAGTAACTGCTTTCATTTATCAATATTTCACCTCCAAGCAGACCCTTATTCTAAAAGACTGAACACATTGGTTTGGGTTAGGCCACGATAGTAAAAGAGTTCAAAGAGGAGACTTTAATGCAGCGAGGTTACAACTGTTTATTGTGTGTGGTTCTGAAAAGCAAGGAAAATATCTACGAACAAAATTCTTCCCATATACATTCCTATTATAATTGTAAAGTAATCTGGGGAAGCAGTTTTCCACTTATACAATGTTAACCATGCATCTTTTAGCATCCTTACCTTCCTTTTTCTCATTTTAACACCAAACAAAACAAATCAGAATTTAAGTTAATATCACCATTAAATGAATCTGAATTTTAGTATCTATTCAGTTCTTTATCTTTTGTTTACAATTTAAACAAACCAGTTAAATGTGTTCAATATTAATTATTATTTACCCTTCTAATTTAATTGTTTCCTGTGAACACTACACTATAAAACCAGAATGCAGAGTGCATCACTATGAAATAAACAGCCTACATTAAATACATGTCACCATTCAAACATTCTGAACAGATAATTACCAAAGAACACAGCACACTTACCAAAGGTATCTCTGCTGTCTTCCTTTCATTGAATTCAGCCTGAAAGTGTCTCAGCCTCTCACTTCACTCCTGCTCTCACACACACCGCTGACACTCCTGTCTGTCAGTTAGAGCCACTCAGCAGGTTTACACACCTGGCTCACAAAGGTTACCTGATTTCCTGACCTGCTCAGTGCTGCTCTCCAGTGTTCAATACAAACTTTAAATAAAGGCTGACAACAGAGATAACCTGATAAGTAATAATAAAGCTGATTAACCTTTAAACACATAGTAAATAAAAGCATATTAATATTTTCATTTTCAGTTTGTCCTTAGATTTTAACAAAACAAAGACTGATTTAAAAAAATCCCCCAGACACCAAACATTTGTTATATGGAAAATAACTTTTTTTTGTATGTTTTTTCATTAAGAATATTATCATCATGTAATCAAACTGGCATTTAAAGGGTTAAATCCTGATAATTATTCAATATTTGATCGTTTTGATCAGGACTGAAGTTGATCAAAAGATTTAACCCAAAAAAGCAGAAAAAAAATTAATCTGTTCTATTTTTATAGCAGTTTTTGGAAGTGAACATTTTTGTCCTTAATGACTCAAGAGGGTAGTACATTTTAAATCTGATGCTACACAAAAACTAATAATGCATCAAAGTCAATATTTTGTATAATCTTTGACATATCCAAGACTAATTTTTTTTTAAATCCCCCAGCCACCAAATATTTGTTATATGGAAAATAACTTTTTTTTCCATAAATAATTACAGTGATCAAGTAATGAAATTGGCATCTAAAGGGTTAAAATCCTCAAAATGATTGAATGTTTGGTAGTTTTGAGCAGGGCTGAAGTTGTTTAAGAGATTTATGCAGAAAAAAGCAACAAAAAAAAATTAATCTGTTCTATTTTTATAGCAGTTTTTTGGAAGTGGACATATTTGTCCTTAATGACTGAAGAGGGTAGTAAATTAAACTGATGCCTGAGGGTTTAAAGTGTGTCTTATACAGCAGATTTGATGGTAATAACAGCTTATTTCAAGGACCTTCATATAAAGTGTTACCCAAGAAGAACTTAGACTGAGGTTCTGTCAGTATGTAAACCTCATATTTTCAGTTGTACTGCTCTACCCTGGACACGCCCACTCACTGCTTCACCCTGTTATCAGCCACAACATGATACAATGTTTGCCCCACACACACACACACACACACACACACACACACACACACAGTGGCTCAGGCTCAGGGCTCAGTGTGCATGTGTGTGTGTGGGGGGGAGCGAGTGAGGAGAGAGAGTGTGTTCGGCACAAGGGTCAACCTCCGGTCTCAAAAAATGAAGCCTATGCTTAAGTACAAAAAACTGCAGTTCCTCGAGGTTCCACTTGAGGCTGGCTGCAGAAGCGCCGGAAGTGCCATAAGCCCACAGACAAAAAAGCCCGTTTTTACCACAGGAATCAACATGTTTACAGCCTGGTTCAAAAAACGAGATATATCTGAGAAGTTGACGGCCCCTTCTCCTCACACTGTGTGGGGGGGGGGGAATTTTTTTTATAACTCATCGGATTGTTTTTTATTAAGGAAAACGGCTATGCCCATATAAGGATTGTGACAGTTTGATTGACATCTCTGCACGCCGCATCTGTCTGTCACGTCCATGGTCGCGTCAGGAGCAGGAGCTATGTACTCAACACTAGCTTAATTCGGCTTCATCCCGTTCCCAACCTTGAACCGTTAGCTTTCTTCATCTTTTTTTCTTCGTTTGGAGTGTTTGTTTAGCAAATATCTAACAACGAATATGTCTTGCTGTGCGGTTAATTGTAGTAACAGACCATCCAAGAAGTCGATTCTGCAGTTTTTTCGATGAGTGATATAGTAGTGTTATATATTTATTGAATACTCTGTCAGGTGTCTGTCTAGTTTTGCGGGGCTAGCTTGTTTAGCGTTAGCTTGTAAACCAGCCGGCTAACTGTACAATTGGCCTCAGTGTAGCCCATTATTTACGCTCAATGGTTTAGCCGATCTCCCATTAATGCCAAAGATGCTAAAGTTAACATCTCTAGCCAGCATTATTTAATTGGGGAAAAAAGTAATTCCGAAGAGTTAGAAATTTGAGTTGTTAAGATGTTGAAAAGAATGAGTTTGTGTGAAGCTAAAGGTTCACCTCGGTGGTTAACCACAGACTTTAAATATGATTATCTGACGTTATGATGAATGCTATACTCAACATAAATGTCAAAATTTATAAATAAACTTTGGATATTAATTCTGCGTTAGTACTTTCCAATAATAATGTAATATGTCATTGTTATTTTTGAGATTATTTTTTTGGTTGACGTTCATTTCGACGGCCCACAAACTGAAAATTATATTTTCTGTCATGATTTTTATAACATAAACATGCGATAACAAGTACAACTCGACGGGTAGAGATCAGCTATATATTGAAGCTGTGCCAAGTGTGCCATTACGCACAGAGGTAGAGAGATATGAAACATCAACTTCAATCAATAATCAGTTCTAATGTTAATCCGTTTAGCACAGAATATTGGGAGTTACACCCATGTTGTCCAAACGGCTCCAATAAGTGCGCCAGGGACCAGAGGCTCTGAATATTTCT
This sequence comes from Labrus bergylta, assembly GCF_963930695.1. NCBI lineage: Eukaryota > Metazoa > Chordata > Actinopteri > Labriformes > Labridae > Labrus > Labrus bergylta. The sequence goes on from NC_089196.1 coordinate 34,183,746, forward strand.
GATGTATTCTGTGACTTTTTTGTCTCCTCTTGCCGCGACGGAACAGCACTCTCGATGCTCCTACAAATGAAGCGTTCTTAATCGATATGGATGCTCTTACAAAGAATATAGCAGTAGTAATATATATATATATATATATATATATATATATATATATATAAATAACATACAGAATGAAAATAACATATACAGTAAAGCAATATGTACAATAAATAGTTTTAAGAATACAGCCATGTTGATGTATGTGAATAAGATAGACTGACACATGTGTTAACACATTTTGCCTGTAAATAGTTTTCCTCTAGGTGATTCAGATTGGCTGGAGCAGTGGATGCTCAACCTGAGAAGACAGAACTGGACTCCCAACAAGGCCTCTCGTCTGTGCAGTGAACACTTTGAAAGCTGTCACATCGGCACTGATTCCAGGGTATGGAGATATTTTAAATATTATTATTAACAAAGAAATGTATTGATTTAAACTGATGAAGTACTATCCACAATAAACTGCTTAATTGCACAGTGTAAGTGCAACACAGATGAATACAGTAAATTAACACAAAGTGGATTTAATGGATAACTGCTATTTTCTGTCTAAATAATTTCTTCCTTTTTCTTTTTACTTTTTAATAGGGGAGGAAATGTCTAAAGAACACTGCTGTGCCTACCATTTTCCACTTCCCAGAGGAAAAAGTGCCAGGAGGAAAATGCTTGGTGGTAAGTGCAAATGAGGTAAGTGACAATGGCATGGTTGTTTTGAGTAGTGGTGAGGAGGTTTCAGATGTAGGTGATGGTAGCAGTGCCGTAAATCTCATTGCTGATCACAGCAATGTCATGATGGAAGACACACCCCAACAAGCCTTTGTTGCTCAAGATGTCATTCATGATGACATTACGCTGACAGCGAATGCAGGGGAAGATGTTGGTCTAGGTAGCAGCAATCAACCCATACATCAGAGTTAAAATTGGACAGCATTAGATCACTGCCAAAACAGCTAAGTTTTGATCTAATGGCCGTATCTCAGGGTGATCACTCTTACGGTGTTTCTCATTCTCCAAGAACACTGAAGAGGATGGCTTCTGCTACAGAGGTAAAGCTCTGTGCAGCTCGAAAAAAGCTGAGGTTAAAAGTCCAGCACACAAGATTGAAGGCAAAAGTTTCTTCAATGAAAGGTTTAGTCAAAGTGCTTCAGAAGAAACTTCTAATTTCATTGGAATGTGCCTCTCTTCTTTCTGATCTCGAAGATGTTCCAAGAGAGATCTTTCAAAGACTAAAAAAGAAGAAGTCTGTGTTTTCAGAGAATCTGAAACAATTCGCCACAACACTGCACTTCTACTCTCCGAAGGCCTATGACTATGTCAGAGAGAAATTTCTTTTGGCTTTGCCTCATCCACAAACCATAAGAAAGTGGTATAGTAGCATCTCTGCAGATCCTGGATTTACTGTTGCTTCTTTCACAGCTTTAAAAAGTCATGTTGCTGATCAGAAAGGATTAGGTAAGGACACAGTTTGCTCATTGATGATGGATGAAATGTACATTCATAAGCAGACTGAGTTTGGGGGGGACCAAATTCACGGCTATGTTGACATCGGAGCTGGTGAAATTGAAAACGCAATTGCAACACAAGCATTGGTCCTCATGGTTGTTGCAGTTAATGCGTCTTGGAAGATCCCCATTGCTTACTTCCTCATCAACAGCATGACCGGACAAGAGAGAGCAAACATTGTCCAAGAGAGCCTAGTTAGGCTTCATGAAATCGGTGTTAGGGTTGTCTCATTGACATGTGATGGACCATCTCAAAACTTTGCAATGGTCAAAGAGCTTGGTGCCAAGTTGGACCTCGTGGACATGAAACCTTTCTTTTTCAATCCTGAAGATCTCACACAAAAAGTCCATGTTCTCTTGGATCCATGTCACATGCTCAAGCTTCTTCGGAATGTCTTTTCAACAGTTGAGGTTCTGGTGAGAGAAGATGGCCAGCAGATAAGATGGCAGTACATCAAGGAGCTCAACAAGCTTCAGGAGAAGGAGGGTTTGCGCCTTGGCAACAAACTGATGATGGCACATATTCAGTGGCGCAATCAAAAAATGAAGGTACATCTTGCAGCCCAACTCTTCAGCAGCAGTGTGGCTGATGCCATTGAGTATTGTGAGAGGGGGCTTAAATATCCCCAGTTCTTTGGATGTTCAGCCACTGTTCAATTCTTGCGCACCATTGTTGTTGCTTTTGATGTCCTTAACAGCAGGAACCCACTTGGAAAGGGATTTAAAGCCCCCCTGAAGCCAGAAAACAAACACCATGCCAAGGCCATTTTAGATGAAGCAGAGTCACTCCTTTGTGGGCTCAGAATGACAGGAAGAGACAACACACTTGTACATGTGCACTCTACACAGAAGAGAACTGCCATTTATGGTTTCATTGCTTGTGCAAGAAGTGTGATGGGCATCTATGAAGATCTGGTAGAGCAGCCAGCAGCCCCATGCCGATACCTTCTGACCTACAAACTCAGCCAGGACCACTTGGAGCTGTTCTTCTCTGCAATCAGAGCACGTGGCGGATTTAACGACAACCCCAATGTGAGGCAGTTTAGAGGAGCTTACAAGCGCCTCCTTGTAAGGCATCAGGTAAAAAGAGGCACAGGTAACTGTCTCCTTCGTGACAACACAACCATCTTTGATTCAACACCCGCGACTGAATGTTGCGCGCAGGTTGGATGTGAAGCCAGTTGAAGTGCTTGTGCCTGAGGATGACAGTCTGTCTGACCTTCCAGATGTTGACAGTCTATCTGAGTACAAAGACGCAGCAATTTCTTACATCACAGGCTTCATCGTCAAGAAGATGAAACAGAAGACAACATGCATGGCTTGCTCACAAGCACTGACCTCAGATGACTCGGTTCACCATTTCATTACTTTGAAGAACAGAGGTGGCCTCCAGAAACCATCACCGGACATCACTGCAGTTTGCCAAGCTACTGAAAGACGCTTTCAGAGGCTTCTAAAAATCAATGAGGGCAAGCCTCCACTGGGAAGAGGAACAACTGCAGCAATTGTCACCCAGGTTCTTGCAGATTGTTCAGAGAAGAATCTCTTTCCCCAGCTGCACAGCCACATGTTTGACATGTGTGTTGAAGCCAACCATGTCCATGTTTTGGTAAGGATGGCTACTGCATGGTACTGCAAAGTTCGACTGAACCACATAGCAAGAAGAGAGGCAGAAAAAATAAAGGAAGGTAAAGTGGTTCGCAGAAAGCTTACTGAATTAATCCATTTTTATGGAGATTAAATAAAAGGTGTTTGGTCACTTCTGTGTGTGGTTAAAGTACATAAGTTATTATATATTTTGATATTGTACATATGTGTATATATTTGTATGTATGTTTCTATTACTGTACAGTATGTTCTTCTACCTGCTTCTCTTTGTTTATATGTGCATATTTGTATGTGTATATATTTGTATGTATGTTTATATTACTGTACAGTATGTTCTTCTACCTGCTTCTCTTTGTTTATATGTGCATATTTGTATGTGTATATATTTGTATGCATGTTTCTATATCTGTACAGTATGTTCTTCTACCTGCATCTCTTTATGTCTATATATATGTATATTTGTGTATATGTTTCTCTAATTGTACAACAAATTCTATTTGCTGCATATCAGAATGTGGCCAACTCCTTTTTGATGTTTTTCTTGCAACATGGGAAATGGTAAGTATAATAATGCTATAGAACAACATTGAAACTGTTACTTGGAGCCTGCATGAACGGGGCACAAGTAACTTTCAATGTCTGCCGTTTAGAAAGTGCACATGTTGTCACAAGTGAGCAGAAATCTTGAATGTTCAGAGCTGGAATTAAAACAATAATTGAACTTAGAGCCTGCATGTACGGGGCCTTAGTTCTTAGTGAAAAGACTTTCTTTCTTTTTTCTCAGAAAAACCCACCGATTACATAGATGACTATCAGTTGGAGTCTGCATGAACGGGGCCCAACTTTTCTATTAAAAATCTACTGGGATGCTACTTCAAGACATAATGAAAATAGAATTCTCAAAACTGTACATAGAGCCTTTAAAGAGAAACCTCACCTCACCACTACTTAAAGCCAATGTCAGATAAAAACTGAACACATGAATGACTGTCTTTTAGAGTCTGCATGAACGGGGCCTAAGATGATGTTGATCTGTTAATCATTTTCAGTGTCACATTCGTTGTAGTTATTATGTACATAGTTTATGGAATTGTTTGTCCAATTAAAAGTTGATTTCAAATTTTAAATGTCTACAAAAAATACATATTATAGAATTTACCTATAAACAAAAAAAACTTCAAGATGTTCAAATGTACTGTATGTTAAACTTTCTGATTTGTATTATAGAGTTCACCAACACATTTTTGGATCTCCAGGTTTGATAAAAATGTTATATATTAATATTTAAGTTATGTATTTTGAATTGATTGTTAATTTTGCTGAGGGTTTTTGGAAATTGTTATTGTTACATAGTTGTTATAAGGTAGATAAACATACTTCCTGATTTATTTGGTGGTTAATTTTGTCCCCATTGCTCACCCTCAGATTCAGTAATAGTGCGTAACTTTTGCATTGTTGTTGTATTCTTGCTTTTCATTTTCACATGTCCTGTGCTGTAGTGTCTTGTGTGTTTGTCCCGTGTTATATGTTCCTACTCTTGGCCTGCACCTTGTCTGGACTCATTTTCTGCTTATGTAACAGACGGGTCAGGGTTCGTCCAGTAATGTTTACAGTCTATGGTTGTGACACAGATCTGTTCTCCGTGTTGAAGGCAGAGTCCTGTAAAATATTATAATCCTCTGGTTGAAGGTAAGAGACTCTTTTCACTGTTTTTAAGACTCTCTGTTTAATTTAAGTGTCAAAAGAGCTGTAAGCTAACAGTTAGCCACCAGGTTCACTAGCTTCTCTTATGACAGTAGAAGAACAGGGATAGGCCTAAAGATGACTCTCAGTTAGCACGCAGGCTATGCTAACATGCTAAAATGCTAACAGAACAGAGAGCAGAGTGAGGAAGGGGAGTCTGTCCTCTTCAGACAGGACTGAGGGTCTCTGAGTGAGTTCAGTGTAAATCAAACTGCAGCTCTGACACATGAGAGGAGCTGAAACATGAGTCACACTGAGCCACTGTCAGCTTTTATTCTTCATGTGTCAAACACACCAATCATGAAAGAGTGAGTGTGATGTTCAGGAAGTGTTCACAGTCTGCAGTCAAAGTACCAAAGTACTTAGTTCTACGTCTCAGTTCAGCTTTGAGACATTTCTCAGAGTAAAGTTGGATCACTTTGACTTCTGTTGTTAAGATATTAGAAGTTAAACTACACAGTGTGAGTGTTGGACTGTAATCTGATATATGAGCACATTTTTATTCCTGATGTGTTCATGTGTACGATCAGGGCTGGACTGACTATCTGACAAACCACGTATTTTCATGAAGGGCTGACGCACCTCGTGACTGATAACGTTAACTTTTGGCTAACGTTAACCTCTTAGCCATATTTTCAATCTTTCTTTTCGTACAAGTATTTTTCCAGATAGAATGAAAATAGCGAAGGTAATTTCACTTTTTAAAACAGGAGACAAACACAGCTTTACTAATTACAGACCAGTGTCCGTATTATCACAATTTTCAAAGGTACTTGAGAAATTGTTTGCAGAAAAATTTGATAATTTTATTGAAAAAAATAATTTGTTAAGTGAGAGTCAGTTTGGATTCTGGAAGAACCGGTTTACAGCTTTAGCATTAATGAAAATAACAGAAGAAATTTCTACAGCAATAGACAGTAAAAAATATACAATTGGTGTTTTCATTGATCTGAAAAAAGCGTTTGATACAATAGATCACAAAATATTAATTTCTAAATTATATACGTATGGTGTGAGAGGAGTTGTTCTGAACTGGTTAAGTAGCTATTTAATTAACAGACAGCAATATGTACAATTTTCTGGTAGTACATCTGAGTATTTGAATATTGAATGTGGAGTCCCACAAAGCTCGGTTTTGGGGCCTAAACTCTTTAATTTGTACATTAATGACATGTGTGAAGTTTCGAAGTTACTGTAGTTTGTTTTATTTACTGACGATACAAATCTTTTTTGCTCAGGACATGACTTAAAAACTCTAACAGGAAGTATTGAAAATGAAATGGTCAAATTAAAAGCATGGTTTGACGAAAATAAGTTATTCTTAAATTTGAATAAAACTAAGTTTATGATTATTGCAAACCAAAAAAAGGATGAAAATGTTTTGTTGTGTATAGATGGAGTTAATATTGAAAGAGTGTCTGAATTTCGTTTTTTGGGTGTGATCATGGATGATAAGTTAACGTGGAAATCACATATAGCTCATGTTAAAAAAAAAGTGTCCAAGAATATCTTTGTTTTAAACAAAACAAAGTTTCTCTTGGATTGTAAGGTACTGCGGATTTTGTATTGTTCACTTATTTTGCCTTATTTTAGTTCTGTTGAAGTGTGGGGTAACACTTACATCACAAACATTAATCCGTTATTTATTTTACAGAAAAGAGCGGTAAGAATCATTCATAAAGTCCACTATAGAGAGCACACCAATGGGCTGCTTTTAAGATCAGGTTTATTGAAACTGAAAGATTTAGTTGAGTTACAGACACTTGTAGTTATGTTCAGAGCAAAGAGTAAAGTATTACCAGAAAGTTTACAAAAGATGTTTGTTTTTAGCTCAGAAGATGAAGAGCGTAGAAGAAAATTTCATTTTAAGCATCAGTTTGCGAGGACAGCTTTAAAACAGAAGTGTATATCTGTCATTGGAATTAAATTGTGGAATTCTTTAAATAATGACTTGAAGGGCTGTGTTCAGATATTTCAGTTTAAGAAAATGTATAAGAACAAAGTTATCAGACGGTATGACAGTGGCAGTTAGTGTATTCTGTGTGTGTTTTCCTTCTACTTTCTGAGGAAGTAAAGACTGAATTGTCAGATTTGTTTTATGTTGGCATGATATTCTTTCATTGATTGTAATTGGACAGACCATCCAGACATTTATTGTTGCTTTTTGAGTAAGGGGGCAGGCAAAACAAGAATTGTTCTTCTCCCTGCTCCTTTCCGTACATGGGATAAAGTGTGAATTGTTTTTTTTTCTTTGTCCTTTTCTGTTGAGTGTTTTGACATGTACGGAACAAATAGAAAAATAAAAAAAACTTTTAACACCCGGCCCCTAAAGCAGGCACAGCTGTTCATTGATTGGTGGAGCTAGGTAGACATAAAGCTGCCCCCCCTCCCCCTTCCTCTCTGAGTTAAAGGAAGTGAGTCAACGTCAGGAAACCACTTCTACACTGAAAGAGGAAGGGGAGGAGGGAGGGGGTCCACTCTCTCAGGCTCACACTCACTGTGCCCGCCATGTAAGCGGGAGGAGAGGAGAAATGACAGAGCATTCAGATCCTTATAGATAAGAAAACAGTAGTGAGGGTGAGAAGTTAAACCCTGAAGAACCATGAGAATGTTTATTAATGACATCATACATTTCTTCATACAGACGGACGGATGAAATTTCGACTCAAAGATGAACGCTCACTCTGTGTTACCTCATAGCATGGCATAGCGGTCAAAACAGTGTATGTGCTCTCCGTCCAGCAACACCTGAAAACCAAGTGAAAGTTCCTACCTATAAAGAGTATCACCTTAACCCAAAGGTGACACCTGCTGGAACAATTTGTGTCTTACTCTTCATTCTCCTAAACATGGCTCCTACACAGACTATAATCTGGAAGTCATATCCATAATCGATGCATCCCTAGTTTTAACATATTCTTCTGCAGCAGTAGTATTAACATGCAGCCACAGGTGGAGGGGAGAGAATTGTGTGATCACCAGGAAGTCAGTCAAAAGCTTCATGGTGGTTTTGGGGGATACTGCAGTATTTGCATATCAAGGGGCTGAAAGGATGGTGTGTTCATGGATCACAGGACAGATTGGAGGGTCCAGTCCAAATACAGGACTGCTTATTTTTGTCCCAGTCAAGCTCCATGGAGGACAAGTTTAACTGTGAAGATTCTGATGAAGTTTTATATGAAGATGTAATAACTCTTTATTGATCATTCTTCTCAGAGTGCAGCTCTCCCAGCAGGGGGCGCTCTGCTATGGATCAGTGTGAGGACACAGAGGAGGGAGTCCCTCCCTCTAAAACCTCTCTGTGTGAGGAACATGAAGCTCTGAGGTGAGGATCTCTAACTGTCCATGACTCTTCTCCATGTCACAGCTCAACACTCACATCTCTCCACCTTCATCATCATCATCATCATCATCATCATCATCATCATCACTGTCTCATCTGCTGCTCACAGTAACTAATAATGTTGTTTGTTTGTATCAGGATGCAGGAACAGAGACCAGACTCTCCTGGACCCAGCTGTGTGTCCATGAAGAGTGATCAGTCTATAGATTGCCCTGTGAACTTTAAAGATGGACGTCCTGCTGATAGAAGGTGAGATCTGAAATTGACAAAGAGCTCTGTTCTGCTTTTCTGTAGGCTCACTCTTTCATCCTCAGTCATTTACATCCCTCTCAGTCTTCAGTCCATGTTCACCTCTCCCAGGACTCGTACTTTTCTCCTGTTTCTCCTACTTCTCCACCAGAGGTCCTCAGAATTCACCTCCTTCTCTTCTAGGTTTCAATAGCCCAGACTTTCCCTTCTACTCTACTCACCTGTCTTCATTTTCCTCATCAGCTTCATTTAGTTTTCTCACCACTTCATGATCATTGTGTGCTTTGGTTCTATTTTGTGTTTTTTCTTTTGAAGTGTTTGTATTTGAACCCTGACCTTCCTGAAGGCTGTAAAATGTGGAAAAGAATCATTTTATTGCAGCCGTGAGTTAATTTTTTTCTGCATTTGGGTCCTTCCCTGCACCCTATTTCCCCGACCCTGTCAGAACTTAACCTGCCTGACACAGAACCAGCCGACAGTGTGATGGACTTTATGACTTCAAAGCAAAAACAGCCCTACTAGAAAGAAGCTAAATATTCTTAGACAAAGTCAAAATAATAGGCCAAACCTTAAAAAGAGACAAATCTGAGGAAAGATTTATTTTTGGGCTTTTTGTTCCGTTATTTAGAGACGGGACAGTAGATAGAGTCAGAAATCAAGGAGAGAGAGAATGGGGAATGACATGCAGGAAAGGAGCCACAGGTCGGATTTGAACCTGAGCTACCCACTTGGAGGGCTACAGTCTCCCTGCATGGGACACGCACACTAACCACTAGGCCACCAGCACCCCAATTAAAGCATTTTTATTGAATGAACATTTTTGCTTTTCCCTCAGGTAGAATGAAAGTCCTCTCCTTCCTCACTCCCAATGATGACCAAAACAAACAGACATACTGTCCACAATATCAGATTTCATTCACTGAGAGTCTGCTTCTGCACGTCCATTTTAAAGCATGCACCATCAAGGATGGGAGCCACGGTTTAAAAACTGTGATTAGAGGATGATGGTCCACGAGGTGGATGTTGGATGTCCTGACTTTGCCCACAGCCCAGATCCTGAACCTGATGAGGTTCTGCTGGTGAGATGTTGGGCATTGAAAGCTGCAGGTCAAGTTCAGTAACCTACCTGGTCCATACATCCTGCTGATCCAGCTGACCATTGTACTGATATCTGACTACACTTTCTCCTGGACTACATAGTTGAACACTTGATCCTTGTTTTAGTGAATGGTATCTGAGTCCAGCTGAGGCACGTTTAGTCCTTGATCTGGATCTGTTCCGTATCCTAATAGTAGTTGCTGCCTGTGGTACCTACAGTCTCTAAATGTACGATGGGAGGTAGAGCCTTCAGTTATCAGGCTCCTCTTCTCTGGAATCATCCCTCGCTCCCTCTCTCTCTCTCTATCTCCCTCCCTCCCCCTCCCTCTCTCTCTCTCTCTCTCTCTCTCCCTCCTTCTCTCTCTCGTTGCTATCTGTGAATCTCAAAATCTCAGTAACAAACCACAGCATCTTTCTGAGCTGTGTTTATGTTTGAATCGTTTTCTGTTAACTTTCATTTCATCAGTCATCAGTTTAAAGACTCATATCTTGGCTCAGAGTTTCATTATATATATCCTGTTGTTTTCTTGTGTAATATGTCCTGTCACAGAGTTCAACAGGAGAGCTCCAACGTTCACAGAGATCAATCAGACCAGCAGAATCCAACAGACCTGGACTCCATCTTTATGGTGTGTTCAACACACTGTTAATTAATACACTACCATTACAATAATTTAATTCTAAGTTATTGTTCTGTTTAGACCAGCTGACCTTCAGACTGACAGATGAACCACATGTTGAGTTCTACCAGTTTATATTAAATATCCAGTGTCTCCTTCTGTTCCAGCTACTGGAGGAGAACATCATGACCTTTGTGAAGAACGAGCTGAAGAGAGTCCAGAGGGGTCTGAGTCCAGATTACCCAGAATGCTTAGAGAGTCAGAGTGAGGATGAAGAGCAGGGGAGAAGCTGTAAAGAGGCATTTTTGAAGATCACTCTCCACTTCCTGAGGAGAATGAAGCAGGAGGAGCTGGCTGACTGTCTGCAGAGCAGTAAGAACATTTTAACAGATTTAGTATTTTAGAAAAAGGACAAAGAGGTTTAAAGTTCCAAACTCAGATAGTCATGTCATCTATATCAGGATCTGTTCATTGATTTCAGTTCTTTCTTTATTCAGGAACAGTCGCTGCAGAGTGCCGGCGTAAACTCAAATCTAATTTGAAGGAGAAGTTCCAGTGTGTGTTTGAGGGGATTGCTAAAGCAGGAAACCCAACCCTTCTGAACCAGATCTACACAGAGCTCTACATCACAGAGGGAGGGACTGGAGAGGTCAATGATGAACACGAGGTCAGACAGATTGAAACAGCATCCAGGAAACCACACAGACCAGAAACAACCATCAGACAAGAAGACATCTTTAAAGCCTCACCTGGAAGAGATGAACCAATCAGAAGAGTGATGACAAAGGGAGTGGCTGGCATCGGGAAAACAGTCTTAACACAGAAGTTCACTTTGGACTGGGCTGAAGACAAAGACAACCAGAACATACAGTTCACATTTCCATTCACTTTCAGAGAGCTGAATGTGCTGAAAGAGAAAAAGTTCAGCTTGGTGGAACTTGTTCATCACTTCTTTCCTGAAACCAAAGAAGCAGGAATCTGCAGGTTTGAAGAGTTCCAGGTTGTGTTCATCTTTGACGGTCTGGATGAGTGTCGACTTCCTCTGGACTTTAAAAACAACGAGACCCTGACTGATGTCACAGAGTCCACCTCAGTGGATGTGCTGCTGACAAACCTCATCAGGGGGAAACTGCTTCCCTCTGCTCACCTCTGGATAACCACACGACCTGCAGCAGCCAATCAGATCCCTCCTGAGTGTGTTGACATGGTGACAGAGGTCAGAGGGTTCACTGACCCACAGAAGGAGGAGTACTTCAGGAAGAGGTTCAGAAATGAGGATCGGGCCAACAGAATCATCTCCCACATCAAGACATCCAGAAGCCTCCACATCATGTGCCACATCCCAGTCTTCTGCTGGATCACTGCTACAGTTCTGGAGGATGTGCTGAAGACCAGAGAGAGAGGAGAGCTGCCCAAGACCCTGACTGAGATGTACATCCACTTCCTGGTGGTTCAGTCCAAACTGAAGAACATCAAGTATGATGGAGGAGCTGAGACAGATCCACACTGGAATAAAAAGAGCAGGAAGATGATTAAGTCTCTGGGAAAACTGGCTTTTGAGCAGCTGCAGAAAGGAAACCTGATCTTCTATGACTCAGACCTGACAGAGTGTGGCATCGATATCAGAGCAGCCTCTTTGTACTCAGGAGTGTTCACACAGATCTTTAAAGAGGAGAGAGGACTGTACCAGGACAAGGTGTTCTGCTTCATCCATCTGAGTGTTCAGGAGTTTCTGGCTGCTCTTCATGTCCATCTGACCTTCATCAACTCTGGAGTCAATCTGATGTCAGAAGAACAAAAAACATCCAGGTGGTCTAAAGTATTCAGAGAAAAACCTAACCCAACACATTTATATCAGAGTGCTGTGGACCAGACCTTACAGAGTCCTAATGGACACCTGGACTTGTTCCTCCGCTTCCTCCTCGGTTTTTCTCTAGAGACCAATCAGAATCTCATACGAGGTCTGCTGACACACACAGGAAGTGGCTCAAAGACTAATCAGAAAACAGTCAAGTACATCAAGGAGAAGATCAGTGAGGATCTGTCTGCAGAGAAAAGCATCAATCTGTTCCACTGTCTGAATGAACTGAATGATCGTTCTCTAGTGGAGGAGATCCAACAGTCCCTGAGATCAGAACGTCTCTCCACAGATAAACTGTCTCCTGCTCAGTGGTCAGCTCTGGTCTTCATCTTACTGTCATCAGAAAAAGATCTGGACGTGTTTGACCTGAAGAAATACTCTGCTTCAGAGGAGGCTCTTCTGAGGCTGCTGCCGGTGATCAAAACTTCAAACAAAGCTCTGTACGTGCTCACATAACTATCCAGTTCAAATGTAGTTCTCTTCATTCAGAAATAACAACTATAGTTTGTAATTGCTTTCATTTGTGTTCTTCTGAAACCTCTTCAGGCTGAGTGGCTGTAACCTCTCAGAGAGAAGCTGTGAAGCTCTGTCCTCAGTCCTCAGCTCCCAGTCCTCTAGTCTGAGAGAGCTGGACCTGAGCAACAACAACCTGCAGGATTCTGAAGTGAAGCTGCTGTGTAGTGGTTTAAAGACTCTACACTGTTCACTGGAAACGCTCAGGTAAGGACTTATTCATGTGAAAGTTTACCCAATAAGCTTAAATGTACTTAGTTTATTTGATATTTTGATTAACTTACCAAACATATCCTCTTCAGGCTGAGTGTCTGTAACCTCTCAGAGAGAAGCTGTGAAGCTCTGTCCTCAGTCCTCAGCTCCCAGTCCTCTAGTCTGAGAGAGCTGGACCTGAGCAACAACAACCTGCATGATTCAGAAGTGAAGCTGCTGTCTACTGGATTAAAGAGTCCACTCTGTAGACTGGACACTCTCAGGTTAGTGTGCTGCTGATCCACATTATTCATCTAAGATCACGTTTTCTTGATGAATCATTTATTAAATGGGCCTTGGTGGTGGTTTAAAGTTTTCCTGTATGTTTCCACATTAAAGCTGTAAAGCTCTGAGCTCGTTCTATAGCTCTCAGTCTTTTAGTCTGAGGAAGCTGGACTGGAATAAAGAAAGTTAAATATGAAGTTCTTTCCCCACCAACAAACAAACCATGGATAATGTTTGGAACATAAAGAACTAAAGAATCTTTATTTCAGATGAAACAGTTCAGAACTGTTTCTACATCACTGCTGATGTCAAAGCAGTCTGTGTGTTTATCTCACGCTCTGTCTTACCTTCACTATTTGTCACCAGAGTAAATATTGATTAGTATCAGATTATGAAGTCTATTCTGTTCAGCTGCATGGTTATGACGGGAAGTTACTGGTAAAACAGAGAAGAATGGACCAATGGATGTTAAGCATGTTGTGTGTGTGCGCGTGTGTTGGTGTTTATATATGTGAGTGTGTGTGTGTGTGTGTGTGTGTGTGTGTGTGTGTGTGTTGGTGTGTGTGTGTGTGTGTGTGTGTGTGTGTGTTTGTATGTGTGTGTGTGTGTGTGTGTGTGTGTGTAGTCTGTCAAACTGTCTGATCACAGAAGAAGGTTGTGCGTCTCTGGCCTCAGCTCTAAGCTCCTCCCCCCTGAGACATCTGGACCTGAGCTACAATCATCCAGGAGAACGAGGAGAGAAGCTGCTGTCTGCTGGACTGGAGGATCCACATTGCAGACTGGAGACACTGAGGTACAGACAGACACACAGAAGCTGTCTCACTGTTTCTGAATGATGAACTCTGCTTCTTGTCTGATGCTGGATTTAAATGAAGATGTATGAAATAGATTCTGATCTGGTTTCTTCCTCCAGGTTGGACCATAGTGGACTGCATAGACTGAAGCCTGGTCTGAGGAAGTGTGAGTGTGTTTTCATTTCTCTTCATCAGAACACAGCAGCACATGTTGGAGTGTAGAAGAGTAAATGCTCTTGAACAATCAGACAGAGACTATGGCTTGTGAATAGAGGATTTGTTTATTTCTCTCTGAGAAGTTAATAACAATAGCTTAGATTTATATAGCGCCTTTCATGAAACCCAAGGATGCTTTACAAAGTGTGTGTGTGTGTGTGTGTGGGGGGGGGGGGGCGTAATGGGAGACAACAAGAGAGGAATAGAAAAACACAAACAGAGAAGAGAAAGGATAGAAACACTAGACAAACAAATGAAGGAGAAAGGGAGTGGGTGATCAGCTGAGGGGAGTGTTAGATGAGGCTGAATGCTTTGGTGAACAGATGGTGTTTGAGGAGGTTTTTTAAAAATGACCAGGGGTCTCATTTATAAAAGAGTGCGTAAAATTCATACTAAAAATGTACGTGTGCCAAAAACCCAGAAATGGCGTGCGCACAAAATGATTCAGAGTTATAAAACCGTTCGTACGCACACCTGCACGCAATGTTCCCTTTATAAATCACCATCCACCTGGAAATGTGCGCACGTAGATTAGTCCCATGTTCCGCCCTCTACACGCCCACATTTAACCATAAACGGTCAATGCAAAGCAGCTCGTGAATGAAAATACATCCAAACGAGGGGGCAGATCAAAGGTTTCCAGCGCTGGATCACGAAAACTGAAGTTTAGACGAAGAAACGAAACTTTCTGACCCAGAAACAAAGGAACTTGTGAATGAAGTGAAGGATAAAATGGACATATCGGTAGTTTGCTGCAGCAGGAGGATCACGAACTGAAGAAAATTCAGAGAATGACACCACGTCGCTGCTGCATTCATGCTGTCCTATGTGCCAAAACTTCCACCGTTCATCATTACGCACGAGTATATCTGCAATGTTTACATGTTTACAGGACCCACACTGATTTCTTCATATAGTGGCAGAGAGGACACGTCAGTCAGCATTCTCCCTCACTCTATCATATTATTAATCAAAGGTTTGATCAACCAACAAAAACTTTGAATTGTTGGCCACATATTTTCGTGGGCATCTCCGTCTGCACTGTGACTAATTATGATCAAATATATGGCTTAATGATCGTGTCAGAGATGCCCCGACTTAATGTCCACACTTGAATTATTTACAGAATAAATACATGCAGCTGATGAAGATGTGCTGAGTATGGAGGAGGTGAAATGTGTGAAGCCATCGCCATGTCTCTGTGCACTCTTTATTAAAACTAAAAATCACACTTGATGATAAATGCAAGATATTGAAATATATGAATGAAAACTGGAGGCTCTATGGTCTTTGTGTTAGTCTAATGTTTAACTCTACATCAGTGATTACATTAGTGTATAAGTCCGGTCCTCTGAGGTCCGTCCGGGATAATGAAGGCGAGACGGCGCTGATGCAATATGTATGTGGCAGACTTTTATTTTTATTTTATGTTTATATATTGTCATAATGAAAGTTACTTATTGGAAACGGCTCACTACATGCGCGATTATAGCCTAAATAAAACCATCGGTTTGAATGATTCTGATGACGTGGATCTGTCAGTAAAGTTTGATATTTAGTGAAATAGGTTTGCTTTGTTGTTAAGGGAGCGAGCATTCTGCAGCATAAATGAGGCGGTGGTGTATTCTGAAGCAGAGGGGGAGAGAGGAGTGGGTCTGTCAACACACACAACAACAGGTATCAGGTTTCTGCTGTACACGTGTGATTTGTTGTGATGATGGCGCCAGTCAGACACTACAGTGGGGATAGCATGGTCAGTGTAAACAAACTTGCATCGGGCAGCCCTATGCACGTAGTGAGGACGGCGCAGGAGTCCGAAAGATTTAATGGAAGCAAGGTTGTCCGGAGAGAAGTGGCAGGCGAGATTCTGGAGTTGCAGAGCGGAGTATGTTAGTAGTACCATGTCCGCAGCAGGGAGAGCAGCTGCTAGCCGCAGGCTGAAAGCCGCAAGCTACCGGGCGCCAGCCGGGGTCAGGAAAACCGCAGGAATGAGAGCCAAACCAGGATAAGGAAAGGACCAATTTTGTGGCAGACGGGGGACCCGTCTGGACGCAATCTAAGCAGGAGAGCAGCAGCCGGCAGTCTGGTTGTCAGGCAGGCCCAAGGGGCAACCTCCGGTCTCGAAAAATGAAGCCTATGCGGAAGTACAAAAAACTGCAGTTCCTCGAGGGAAGTGCCATAAGCCCACAGACAAAAAAGCCCGTTTTTACCACAGGAATCAACATGTTTACAGCCTGGTTCAAAAAACGAGATATATCTGAGAAGTTGACGGCCCCTTCTCCTCACACTGTGGGGGGGTGAATTTTTTTATAACTCATCGGATTTTTTTCTATTCAGGAAAATGACTATGCCCATATTTGGTTGTGTCAGATTTGATTGACAGCTCTGCGCGGTCAGCAGGTCAGGAGGCTAACAGCTTGATCCGTCTGATTTCTCCTCTTTTTTACATCGTTTGGAGAGTTTGTTTAACACATATCTGACAACATACATGGCTTGCTGTGCGGTTAACAGACCATCCAACAAGTTGATGCTTCAGTTTTCTTCGGTAAGTGATATAGTAGTGTTATATTTACTGCTTACTCATGTGTCGGTATTTATATTTACGGACCTAGCTTGTTTAGCATTAGCTTGTAAACCAGTCGACTAACTGTGTAGCTCATTATTTACGGTCAATGGTTTAGAAATGTTTGTTGTTAAGATGTTGTTGTTGAAAATAGTGAGTTTGTGTGATGTTAGAAGCTAAAGGTTCACCTCGGTGGTTAACCACAGACTGTAAATATGGTTATCTGACGTTATGATGAATGTTATACTCCACCTAAATGTGGACATTAAAAAACAAACTGTGTGTAGTAATTATCCGTCAGTAACATAAACTGAACTGAACCTAATGTGCTGTGTAGGTTATAGAGGATGACATTAACGTTACATGGTTGATGTAGTGTCTTAAGATTTGAGCAAACTGTTAACAAATAAAAAAAATCACTTTGTAATAGCATCTGTAACCAGTAAGAACTATATTAATAACCATATTAATTTTCACTGAACTAATACACAGAATATAGCTGTAGAAATATAAAATATAAATAACATATGGAATGAAAATAAGATTTAAAGCACATAGATATAAAGTATAAGAAATAGTTTGAAGAATACAGCCATGTACTGAGCTCATGTTAATAATAAATGAGTTACTGTATGTTCTGTACTAAAGCACAGAGAGTTGGGACCTGTTAATGATTTAAATAATTCAGATTATATTTGTTTCATGTTAAGATGAAGTACTATCCACAATAAACTGTTTAATTTTTCCTCACAAATCATCTGAGACCATTTGATGTGGAATATCATTGTGTGAGTGAGTGAAGTGAGAGAGCTGAAAACAGCATGATTACAATAATGTTTATCTTCTTAACTTTGAATAGATGTTGATTACCTGAATACTGGACCTTTGTTGTCTGGGTAGTACACTGCTGAATTTATAAATGTGCTCTTACACACAGATGAATACAGAAAAATAGATGAGAACAAAAAAATTATTTAATAAATAACTGATATTTTATCTCTTTCTTTTCCATCCTGAAGACCCCTCACTAAAAGTCCATGTTCTCCTGGATCCATGTCACATGCTCGAGCTTCTTCAGAATGACTTTTCAACAGTCGAAGTTCTGCTGAGAGAAGATGGCCAGCAGATAAGACAGCAGTACATGAAGGAGCTCCACAGGCTTCAGGAGGAGGAGGAGGGTTTGCACCTTGGAAGACTGTATTCATGCTGTTCAAATAAAACTAGATCTCCTCCAAACAACTCGCAATCAAACTATTTTCTTCCCATTTTAAAACCCTTTGTCCAGTTTAGATGGGAGAAGTTGATATTATGTGATATTGATCAGGGAAGACTACATTTCTAAATCATTTTTAACTGTGTTTTTATTCACAAGTTATTGATCTTATTTACTCTCCATGTATCTTGATTTAAGAATGGGGCTGTGTTTAAGGGCAAATTTTTGCAATGACTCTGTTCCATCCCACTTTCAGAAATGAACTACATTAGTATTTATCAAAAGAGTAAGAAGTTGTGTAAAAGTAGACTTCCTTCCCTAAACTATTGAGTTGAGCATTAATCTGAAATGTATACTCATAAGTAGACATAAAGGAGTGCATTTATATAGAAATATTTATTTAATCTGAAAAACAACATTAAAAAAAGTTTGTTTTTACAGCAGAGATGAACATGTTTACAGCTTGGTACAAAACAAACAAATAGGTGTGATTAGCTCATGTCTGGATGGACACACATGGGGGGGGGTGAATGTTTTGATGAAGGATAAGAGTTATTCACAATAAGGCGTGTAGCTGACCAGCTTGACAGGTGGGCGCGGTGTAACGGTTTGTCAAAAGGCTTAAAACCCGTCTCAGCTCTCAGCCTGTGGGTGACATCACTCAGGCCATCCGGGGGAGACCTCCCTCACAGCGAGCTGTTGAAGAGAAGCAACCGAAGTCCACCCCAGAAGAACCAACAAATACAGATGTTGTTGAGGCTCAGGTTTCTTCCTCTGTCTCTGCAGCTCTCTGGGCACCTCGACGGACAAGTCACCAATAATCCACACTGTGTCTATAGGAGAAATACAAAGGTGTTCAATTAATGCCTCAGACAAGACAAAATGTACAGTTAACTACATGTGACAGCTCAGGGTGTTTTTTTGTTATGAGCCATATCTGCAGGAATAATATTGAACAAGGTAGCTGCAACTCATAATAATAGATGCCAGTCTTAAACACTATTTCTTCTAATACTTAAAGTTTTTGGTGTGAAGCTGACACTGTCCACAGACTTCATGACTTCACGGGGTTCAATAGAAAACAAATGTCTTATATTAAATACTAAATAATTATTTTTCAATTGTCATGTTCACCTCATCGCTGTTGACATCAGTAAATATAAGACACAGACATTCCTCTTTTTGTCAGAACAGTAATATGAACTGTATGCTTTGTAATATTGATTTCTTCTGGATGTCTCTTATTTATTTACAGTTTATGGATAAAACTTAATGTTAATGTATTTCTCTGCTAACACTGACAAAGTCTAACTTCTCTGACAAATAACTAACAACCATAGTTGTATATTTAACAAAGCGTAGTTTTAAGACTTTAATTAAATATTTGGGTTGAATATAATTCGTTTTAACTGTGTTGTAGAAAAGTTAAATGTTAACTTACTGTTTATAGAGTTTTCTCAGGACGAGCAGGAATAGTTGATGATAGCAGCCTAGCCGTTAGCTATGCTGTGAAGTGGACTGCTGACGTCGAGCTGAATGGGTGGAGTTAAGTCCCGCCGGTCCCGCCTTACTGCTGTTGCTAGGTTGATCCGAAGTTAGGTTGAGACTGCAAATCCAATATGGATGCGGCCGTCGATTGGACTCATTTTCTGCCTATGTCACAGACGGGTCAGGGTTCGTCCAGTCATATTTACAGTCTATGGACAGGCCTCGTCGCCGCCAGCAGCCGAGCCAGAGTAGGGGGGAAATGGCAGCCAGCAGTAGCCAACAGGTGGCGCAGGGCGACGGGTCCAAGCCAGGTAGGGAGCTGACGTGGCCGACGAAGAAGGACGGTCCACCAATAAGGCAGGCGAGGGTCCAGTGATCACAGACTGGTGAGGATATCCTGATAGCTGTGCGAGAAGCTAACAGCTGATCGGCGGCTAGCGCTAACAGCTGATCGTCATAGATGGTGAGTAGCTGTCAGTTTACACAAACTGAAAGCAGCAGCAAAGTCGATCTGTTTGCAGACTGTTAGTAGAGGATAAGTAGGAGGGAGAAGCATAGATAGCACAAAAGAAACACCATTTTTGTCACGGATCGTGAAGCGGCGACATACACGCCAGCGTCCTCGCTCAACCGGAACTTTTATAACATCCCAATCATCCTTTTATGGGCAATCAACACACTGAGCAATTACAACATGTGTGCTATATGAAGACCATTTCCTAGAAGTTTCCTGGACAGACAACTGGTCTCTTAACAGGAAAGTGTGTGTGTGTGTGTGTGTGTGTGTGTGTGTGTGTGTGTGTGTGTGTGTGTGTGTGTGTGTGTGTGTGTGTGTCTTGTGTATCAGAACATGATCTTATGACTTGGCTAAATTCAGAGGTTAGATAACTATTGGTTTGTGCCTGCTGCTGTCCAGATTGTGTTTCTGTTATGATTAAACCTTTCAAACTACAACAGGATGAGGGCTGGAAGTAACACAAAGTGATGATAAAAGTGAGGGTGATGGAAACTCATGAGAGTTTAAATATGAAATAAAAAATGTAAACTGAAATAAAAGTGATAATCCAGTGAATAGAAAATCACCATTCATCACATCCAACAGAAATGTATATTTTACAACATGCAGTTTTTGTGACATTTCACATTTTGATGTTGGCTGCTGGCCGGCTGCTCGTAGTCGAGCTCGTGGAGCTCATCAACTTTAAAAACAGCAGAAATCATTTTTGATTTGACGTTCATTTTCATAAACATGTAAATATGCAGAGTCTCCAACATCAAGTTCTCTCCTCAAAAACATCCAGACGTGAATTCAGTGATGAAATAGAAACAGAATATCTTTAGAGACATAAGCTAGCTCTCCTCCTCGTCTTCTGGCTGTGCAGACAGTAAGGCACACAGCAAAGTCCACGATCACCATAGTACAGGCCAGCAGGAACATCCAACAACAATACACAAGTCAGCTGCAGGCCGCCAGGTGGCCAGGTGAGGTCGGGACGGCGTGGCCTACACCTTAGACAAGCAGAGAAAAACTCACAAGGACTGAGTTGTCATCTGTTTCTTCAGATTTTGATCTGTTCATCCAGTCCAGTTAAATTTCAATTAAAACAAAAACATGTATGTTGTAGAGCCTAGATTGATGGAGAAGAAATGGTCTCCATGACTTCAGAAACACAGTTTAAAAGTAGTTAGACAGGACAAAGGGACGTGGCACACTCCTGCTGCCATCACATTGTGTGTGACAGTGAAAGTGGAAATGAGGCTCCTGTTTGTGCTGAATGTGACCTCTGAGGACAGAACAGTTGGAGACAGCAGATGGTTCATAGATTCTTTGTGCTGCACTTTGATTAGTCAGACTTTATTCACTGCATGTGTTTGTTGATTTGGATCTCCATTCTTCCTGGCTGCCATGGTAACTCCATTTGAACTTGATTAGAAGTGGATTATTACATTTCAGTGCTGTCAAACATCATTCAGTGCTGAATATGAACTGTAAGTTTGATTGACTCTCAGTAAGTAGGGGTGTAACGGTACACAAACATTTCAGTTCGATACAGTTCTCAGATTTGAAGCTTCGGTTTGGTACATTTTCACTACAGTAAAGGGACCTGATGCTTTTTTTTCTTTATAGGAACATTTTTAATTTCCCTTTTACACATTGGACTAAGTGCAGCATCGACAGTTCAGACTTGTACACCTGCTCAGGTTACTTTTTAATAACATTTTAAATTAAACATTGTAAAAAAAAACGTTAAAGAAACTTATGCTGCTTCCTTCAACCAAAAGAGTCACCAATAAATAAAAGATATGAATGAAATAAAGTATTTTAGAATGAAATGAAGTCATTAATATAGCCTTTATGTAAAAATATTTCTTTTAAATTACACTTCCACCTTTTAGTTTATGAAGGCAACACTTTTTTGAATGCTCTTTGAGCACATAATAAACCTAATCACATCTGGGACAGTGTAGTTTCAGAACTATTAATATTTCCCTCTGTCGATATAAGAACTTCAATGGCATTTTTTATGGCTTTGGCCCGTTTAGAATTATTAGCAAAAGGCTGTCTGTTTTTTCCTAGTTGCAGTGATGTTTACGTTCACGTGGTGCCTTTTCAATTGCTTTAATAAGTTGGACGTGTTGCCTGTGACGTACCCGATGTCCTCTGAACAACAACCGCACACTACTCTCGTCTTGTCAACGTCTCTTTGTCCATTATTGTGGGAATGGGGAGGGAGGTGTTCATTCTATCATGCTGCAGGTCAGTGACGTGCGGCGAGGTTCGTGGCTGGTGAGGCACTGACTTTTTCAGAGTCAGATTTACAAATATATGAACCCATTTATAGAGTAGCTTAAATTCACCATTCAATTGGCAGCTTGCACATTGACTACTGGTTGTGTTTCATATCTCATATCAGCATTATTTACACACACATAGAGGGAAGGTGCATATTTGGCAAAGGAAGAACGTTACATTTATAGCGCCTCAGAAATGTTTTTTCCATTGCAATTCCACAATTCATACTCAGTCAATAAAAATAAAAGTAGGCATATACTGCGGTGTATTCATGGTCTTACCTTTACTTGTAAACAAAGTCCATTCACCTATCCTTCTGGACTAAAATATCTGTGACTTTGTTGTAAAAGTCCTCCTTACCTTCTTTTAGTTTTAAAAGTCTTCCATTATTTATCACTTCACGTTTAGATTGAAAAATTGAGAAATCTTTTTTATATAAAAAATCTGCATAGAAGAGGAGCAACCATCAAACCAAGCATAAACTCTTGGTTTTATGAGCCTCACGCAACCTGACGCACGCCCCCTTCAGGTGAAGCAGCTGCCTCACCTCATGCTTTTTCAGTGCAGTTTTATGTCAAATTAGACTAAATATATTAAAAACATGTGAAATACATTACTTATTCTATGGAAAGTGAGGACGGATAATAGAAGTGTCTACAAACATTACATTGGTGACAAACAGTAAGAAAGCAAAAGGCATACGCTCGACCCAGTTTGTGAGGGATTGCGCAATCTGGGATGAGGCACAACTCGTCGCTGCCTCACCTCGCATCGGAGCCGGCCGGAAATATGCAAATTCAGAGATTTTGATCATGAAAATTATTGAACATTTTTGGAATCGTACAGAAATAACATTTATAACACAGATCAGTAGAAAAATATTAATATTTATTTGATTTAATGATTATTTGTTTTTTACTTTTGATGATGACGAGCCTCACCTGCCTCCCCTGACAGCACGTCTCTGCTGCAGGTTATGCTCCCACACAGACGCGTCTCCCCCTCCCCTTTTGCTCTTTGTTTGAGCGGGATCATCGCTGAAAATGAAAACAAAACTTAAGAGTAAGTCCGTAAAAAGAACTCCATCCCGGTTATATGCAACTGTCCAGACCAACAGGACTCAAGGAACTACTAATCTGCACAGTTTGCACAGTTTATGTTTGAACTTTTTTACAAGTTACTAACTAAAAGCTGTGTCCCATACCAGCAGCCACAGCCTTCCTCCACCCTGAGGTGTGCTTCTGCTTTGCGGTCCGTGTGGGAACACAGATTAAATCACTTTTGTTCTGCGCGTACTCGGATCAGTCCTGTACCGAAACGGTCCGGTCCGAGTACGTGTACCTTTACACCCCTATCAGTAAGTGTCGGTAAAGTTGTTGATGAATGAACAGATGATAACCTGCAGCTGTGTTGTGTCTCGTTCTCTCCATCAGACGCCTGTGAGCTGGAACTGGACACAAACACAGTGAACAGAAAACTGAAACTGTCTGACAACAACAGGAAGGTGACGTGTGTGGAGGAGCTTCAGTCATATCCTGATCATCCAGACAGATTTAAATACTATCCTCAGCTGCTGTGTAGGACTGGTCTGACTGGTCGCTGTTACTGGGAGGTCAAGTGGAGAGGAAAGGTTGATGTATCAGTGAGTTACAGAGGAATCAGAAGGAGAGGAGACAGTGATGAATGTTGGTTTGGATTTAATGATCAGTCCTGGAGTCTGTACTGCTCTGACAAAGGTTACTCTGTCTGTCACAATAACATAAGAAAAGAGATCTCCTCCTCCTCCTCCTCCTCCTCCTCTGTCTCTCACAGAGTAGCAGTGTATGTGGACTGTCCTGCTGGCTCTCTGTCCTTCTACAGAGTCTCCTCTGACACACTGATCCACCTCCACACCTTCAACAACACATTCACTGAACCTCTCTATCCTGGGTTTGGGTCCTGGTCTCCTGGTTCTTCAGTGTCTCTGTGTGGTCTGTCGGTCTGAGAAACACTGCTGACTGAAGATCAGCTGACTCTGTTCACTCTGTCCAGCTGGTCTGTTTCATGGTTGGGGGGTGTGATAATGAGGGGTGGGGGTGGTAATGGGGGTTAAATGTTCTACATTACAGAAAAACAATGGACCCCCTTCTTTAATGTCTGTATTGTTCTGATCTCACCAATAAAAAACAAGTGACAATTAAACAATTAAAGTCCTCCTCCTGCTGTCTTGATATTGGCAGCAGGAGGAGGAGTCATGGCTCCAGATCTGTTACAAATGGTAAACTTGTCTCTCAGGTGTCTTCCCACAGGCCCTGAAAACAGCAGTCATCAAGCCACTACTAGAAAAGAACAATCTAGACAATAATGAATCATTACAGGCCTATATCAAATCTTCCTCTGTGAGGTCAAATGATAGACAAAGCTGTGTTTCAGAAGTTAAATAACTTCTTGATATTGAACAACTGTTTGGATGTCTTCCAGTCAGGTTTTGGACCAAACCGCAGCACTGAGACAGCTCTGGTTAAAGAGTAACTAAACCCTAAAACCACTTTCTTCAACTCTAAACCTCTGTATTTGAGTATTAAGTAGTGTTATGGATCAATCCAAGTCCCAATCTCGACATTTGAGTACAAAGTATTGAAATTTGAAATATTGTGTTAGAAATGTGCATAGTGTCTGCCCTTCTGTTTGAAAAACTCTAACAGTTTTTTTGGAGTACAGTATGACGTAGGAGTACAGCCCCACGTCACCAAACCTATAAAAGCCTCCTCACCCGACTCGGCGAACTGTGGGGACCATAGACTGTAAAAATAATGGACGGGACAAGGTCCCCGGTCTAGTGAAGCTTTTATTTTTAGAGCTCCCCCTGCTGACTGGCTGCCGTATAGGTCATAAGCCCCGCCTCCTCAGTGATAACAGATGGGATGTGGGTCAAACTGTAAAGTTAAAATACTCGTCACATAATTTTTTTCCAAACATAAACTCTGCTGTGATCATTAGTTATTATCACCCTACATTGTGTTCAAGTGCTCATTTTTCTGTGAAGTTTGTTTTAAATAAGTTATTTGAGGTTGAAAAACGGGATTTTACATCATATTTGACGATGATTGACAGCCGCCGATCTTGCGTAGCTCTCTTTGTGAATAGCAAAAGTTACGTAGTGAAGGAAAGCCGAGACGCCGTTGAATTTTTCCTTTCAGTTTTTTCGTCTTTTTTGAGCTGGCAAAATGAGTTGTTCTGCAGTAAACTGTTCTAACCGACCTGAGGGAGATAAGGGATCTTTGCAGCTTTTGTAAAAAAGTGATTTATGTGTCATTGGTTGGTTAAAGTCGTTATCTAGCTAGCTAACACAGAAGCAGTCTAAGTTAGCTGAAATGTTGTAAAGCTAGGTTTCTTATCCGGCATGATTTATCTTTTTATTTTATTTTATTAAATGAGCAAACCTAATAACTGACATGCTGTGTTTCTTGATATTGTTATGTCGTTATTGTGATTGAAATTGTATTTAAAACCAAGAATCGTAATATAAAATCCGCTCATAGATGCGGTTCATTGACTGTACAGTTAATTTACAGCAAAAATAAAAACGTCTGGTAAAGTCTCAAAAAAGTATGTAGGGCAAAAACAAAGTCACATAATTGTAATCTGGCCTGCATCATTACTAATGTGTACATGTTTACAGTCTGAGTGATAAGTGGACTATACCGAGAGGAACAGGTTTTACTTTCACCGTGCAGGCTGAAATTCATAGGACTATATACGAGGGGAGAATATTTCTCTATGTATCCAGATAAAACTAAAGGTAAGATGTGATTTAATATAACTGTTACTGATTTAAGATCCAGACAAAACTAAAGGTAAGATGTGATTTAATATAACTGTTACTGATTTAAGATCCAGATAAAACTAAAGGTAAGATCTGATTTAATATAACTGTTACTGATTTAAGATCCAGATAAAACTAAAGGTAAGATGTGATTTAATATAACTGTTACTGATTTAAGATCCAGATAAAACTAAAGGTAAGCTCTGATTTAATATAACTGTTACTGATTTAAGATCCAGATAAAACTAAAGGTAAGCTCTGATTTAATATAACTGTTACTGATTTAAGATCCAGATAAAACTAAAGGTAAGATCTGATTTAATATAACTGTTACTGATTTAAGAGACTAACCGAAACGTGAACACAAACATCAACAACCTGCGATGGTGTAATGTAATATTAACCGAGCATCATGCTGCTTAAACTGATAAATATTCTGCATTGTCTCCCACACACGACCAATTCAACAGTCACAAGTTGATCATATTGTAAATTTAATGATGCTCATTGAGAAATTGTTCTAAAAATTGACAAAACCTGACAAACATTGCGGTGATTGTGACTGTGTCTGTATTTAACACCTTTGAAAGGAAGGTGTTAATGCAGGAGACCAGTGTTACACACAACATGCTGCTGTTATGTGAGTGAGGAGGAGACAATAAAAGAAGACATAAAGATCGTGTTTTCCCCCACACATGTTAATATGTTTTAAATGTCATGCATTTATTTTTTATTTCGCTTCAATAATCGTTAACGAAGAGAAACACCATGATTAAACTACAGGCTGTTGTTGCCTTTTTATAGCCAAAGAAAACTGAACATTCACAGCCTCTGTATTCAAAAGAATTTCAACATTGACATTTATGTCGTCCTGTTTCCCTCTTCTCACCAACATTATATTTTAAACTGGGATTTCCTTTTTCTCAGGTTGTGCGTCTCTCCCCCAGCTCGCCCCCTCCGGTGAGCTCATCTCCATAATGCGCTCGTCTCCTCCCTCTAAAGCTGCTGATACTCTGTAGGACGCTTTGATTGGGGCACCTCACCAATAAAATACTATTTTATATTTTATAAGCAGTTTGCCACCACACTGCACTTTTACTCTCCAAAGGTATATGAGTATGTGTGTGACAACTTTAACAAAGCTTTAGCACACAGTCACACCATCCGCACAGCTGATCCAGGATTTACTGTAGCATCTTCTACAGCACTGAAAGGTCATGTACAGGCAAACAGAGAGAAGGGAAAAGAAACAATCTGTGCTCTCAAATAACAAAGCAGTCTCAAATCTTTTTGAGGAATTACAGCTAAAAAAATTCTACTTTGCATACAGTACATCCTCTGATAAATACAGTGAAGTACTTTGATTGTATTTCTGTGGTGTTCCTGTAGGAGACCATGATGCAGCCAGACTGAAGCAGCAGCTTGTGAAGGTGGACGCCATCATCTTGTCTTTGCAGTGCTGATTCTGAAGAGAACGCCTTCACAGAGGACTCAAAGGTAAAATGATCTCTCATATGATTGGACCGTGTTATTGTAACCGCTATCGGCATCAAAGTAATTTTAGTAACAATTTATAATCCTTCCTAAAATGTAAGGAAGACTAGCAGAAGATTTTAACAGCCTCTATGGTTCTACAAGAAGTTCATGTTTAAATTGTTCTTCTTTCTGTCTTCAAGGAAATCAATGCTCAAAGGAAACAGCAGTCCAGACTCTGATTCCAGCTCTGGTGAGGTTCTGCACACAAATTGGCTTTCTGATTATATGAGAATATTTAACATTAGTTTAATTTATCAGGCTGGCCCATGTGATGACAGTTTACAATAATCTTCAATAGAAAGTGGCAGGAACACTTTTGTCTTTAAACATAAATTCATAAAGCTGATCATATTATTGAATTCATCATGTCTTATTATATATTTTGTTTTTTCTCATAAATAGTTCTCCTGTCTTAAAAACAACCTTTAGAACCTGAAGTTTAGCAGAACCTGAGGACAGATCTGATTTCAGGTCTGAGGCAGAAACATCACAGTAAAATTCATTATACTTTACATTTAACTCAGTGATTGTTTTTCTTTATTACAGAAGATGCTCTCAGATTCAGATCCATCAGCAACCCCTGACAACATGGAGGACTCGTCCCCTGACAACATGGAGGACTCGTCCCCTGACAACATGGAGGACTCGTCCCCTGACAACATGGAGGACTCGTCCCCTGACAACATGGAGGACTCGTCCCCTGACAACATGGAGGACTCGTCCCCTGACAACATGGAGGACTCGTCCCCTGAGCGTTTCCTGTCCTCTCTCGATGGTCTTCTTCTCTTCAGTTATTAACTCTTGAAAACAGCAGCACAACATGCCAGACTGTTTGACAAGTCTTTGATTGAATAAATTGAAATGGAATCTCATACGTATCTTGCTATGCTTATTGGCTTTAAATGTTAAATATTAAATAAGTTTGAAGGCCATTTATCTCAGACGAGCCCGGCTGTGACAAGCTGAGCTCGTCTGTTAGCTTTGCTGTTGTTGGTCAAGAAGAAATTAATGTCAGTTCAAGGCCTTTTCAAATGTGAACTATAAACTTAACTGCTAAATGATTTTACTGTGACCAACACGTTGTTGTACTCCAGTTAATCAGAAACAGTCATATCAGATTTAAAAAAAGTTTATTTAAACATTTTATGAAAAGAAATCTTCAATAAACAACCCCTGGCTTCATTAACCATGTGGAAGTAAGGGAGACCATCAGGTCAAACTGCTGGGACATAGGAGAAAGTATAACACATAATTTAACAAAGAAATCCAAACAAAAATCAAATAAAGTAAAGAGATCCTGGATGATTGTTTGACTGTTAAAATATGATGGAAAAGCAAATCCAACACAACCCTCCAGCATCTGGCCTTTCAAACACAGGGCAACATCATGTAAAGAAAAATAAATTAAATATTGACCTGGATCTCTGTGTTTTATCTGAGGATGACTATGGTAGCCTTCTCACTGTTCACTGTCACAAAGCTCCAGACTCTGTCCACCTTCTTCAGACGTCGATCAGCTCCTCTGGGTGATGGCAGAGAGGACTCTTCATCTGGGAGAGCTGCTGGTGTAAGGTCATTTCTACCACAGTGGATGAGCAGGGCATCTGGCACAGGTGATAAAAGGAGGAGGTTCCTTCAAACTAAGAGACCCCAGCCTGACCTCTGTAACAGGTGTGCAGATGAAGGTTGAAATGAGTCATTTTTAGGTTCAGTTGACTGTAAAATGGAAAAGAAAACATCACCTTTCTTTTTAATATTTAGCTGGTGTATGACTCAGTGTGATTTTTATTTTTAGAAGACTGTATTGTTAACAAAATCTTGTTTTGACAATCCTCTTTATGAAACTTAAAAAAAATCACAGGATATAAACTTTTAACAGATGATTTTAACTTACACTTCACTTCTGTGGAAGATGTCAGACCAGCTTTTATCTCTTCTTTCCCTAAATGAAGACACAAAAAACAATTGATTTACTGTTCATTTAAATATATTAGAAAAGCAGACATGAATCACATTGCAGACTATCAGTTTCTAACAGAATACAACATATCTTACCACCTGTAGTCTACGGTCTGTGGTGCTAACCTAGCTTAAATATAGCTTAAATATAGAACGATTTTGTTAAAACCAGAGGACCCAGCAGCCCACGTATTTTCAATAATGATCAAAATAACTGGATTTTTTAAAACACAGTGTGTTTAAACATTAGACTCTGAATACGGCGGTTTGTTGTACTTACACATTTCTTCATCGTAGACCGGCAGAGCACTTTCAGCGTAGCTGGGCTGCGTAAGTCATCAGGGCAGTACGCTAAGTGGGCGGGGCGTGTTACCAGGGCTCCTCCCCCCGGACCCTACTGCGCAGACTCTGGTTCCAAATGACGTCAAAATCGCAAGATGGAAGCGCCCCTAAGCGGCGTATTTTGGCTTCAAGAACGTTGAGTGGGAACAGCTACAGTGCGCGCCCACTGGTTTAAACACAGACAGAACCTCAGTCTAAGTTCTTCTTGGGTAACACTTTATATGAAGGTCCTTGAAATAAGCTGTTATTACCATCAAATCTGCTGTATAAGACACACTTTAAACCCTCAGGCATCAGTTTCATTTACTACCCTCTTCAGTCATTAAGGACAAAAATGTCCACTTCCAAAAATCTGCTATAAAAATAGAACAGATTTTTTTTTTTGCTTCTTTCTGCATAAATCTCTTAAACAACTTCAGCCCTGCTCAAAACTACCAAACATTCAATCATTTTGAGGATTTTAACCCTTTAGATGCCAATTTCATTACTTGATCACTGTTGTTATTTATGAAAAAAAAAGTTATTTTCCATATAACAAATATTTGGTGGCTGGGGGATTTTTTTAAAATCAGTCTTGGATATGTCAAAGATTATACAAAATATTGACTTTGATGCATTATTAGTTTTTGTGTAGCATCAGATTTAAAATGTACTACCCTCTTGAGTCATTAAGGACAAAAATGTTCACTTCCAAAAACTGCTATAAAATTATTACAGATTAATGTTTTTTCTACTTTTTCAGTTTAAATCTTTTGATCAACTTCAGTCCTGATCAAAACGATCAAATATTGAATAATTATCAGGATTTTTAACCCTTTAAATGCAAAAGTTTGATTACATGATGATAATATTCTTAATGAAAAAAACACACACAAAAAAAGTTATTGTCCATATAACAAATGTTTGGTGTTTGGGGGATTTTTTTTAAATCAGTCTTTGTTTTGTTAAAATCTAAAGACAAACAGAGAATTAAAATATGAATATGCTTTTATTTACTTTGTGTTTAAAGGTTAATCAGCTTTATTATTACTTCTCAGGTTATCTCTGTTGTCAGCCTTTATTTAAAGTTTGTATTGAACACTGGAGAGCAGCACTGAGCAGGTCAGGAAATCAGGTAACCTTTGTGAGCCAGGTGTGTAAACCTGCTGAGTGGCTCTAACTGACAGACAGGAGTGTCAGCGGTGTGTGTGAGAGCAGGAGTGAGGTGAGAGGCTGAGACACTTTCAGGCTGAATTCAATGAAAGGAAGACAGCAGAGATACCTTTGGTAAGTGTGCTGTGTTCTTTGGTAATTATCTGTTCAGAATGTTTGAATGGTGACATGTATTTAATGTAGGCTGTTTATTTCATAGTGATGCACTCTGCATTCTGGTTTTATAGTGTAGTGTTCACAGGAAACAATTAAATTAGAAGGGTAAATAATAATTAATATTGAACACATTTAACTGGTTTGTTTAAATTGTAAACAAAAGATAAAGAACTGAATAGATACTAAAATTCAGATTCATTTAATGGTGATATTAACTTAAATTCTGATTTGTGTTGTTTGGTGTTAAAATGAGAAAAAGGAAGGTAAGGATGCTAAAAGATGCATGGTTAACATTGTATAAGTGGAAAACTGCTTCCCCAGATTACTTTACAATTATAATAGGAATGTATATGTGAAGAATTTTGTTCATAGATATTTTCCTTGCTTTTCAGAACCACACACAATAAACAGTTGTAACCTCGCTGCATTAAAGTCTCCTCTTTGAACTCTTTTACTATCGTGGCCTAACCCAAACCAATGTGTTCAGTCTTTTAGAATAAGGGTCTGCTTGGAGGTGAAATATTGATAAATGAAAGCAGTTACTTTTATTGAAATAAGAAAAGTTTTAAGATTGATGACGAGTCAGGTTACCGTGGGAATTGGATAGCGCCAAGACCAATCGAAGGATCATTTTCCTCTTAGCTGAAAATGTATAAAAAGCAGTGAAACAGCAAAAAGGAAGCCAAAGAGAGAAATGATAACAGAACAAATAAACACACCATTGAAGTGTTTTTTTCCATATACCATTTAGTTACACACACTGAAGGCTATAATGCATCTCTATCGTTTCTTCTAACAATATGTTGAGTAAATCCAGAATGCCAGATGACATCTACAGGTGTTATCATTCAGTTTGTGATTTTCTTTATTTTGTATTCTGACTGCAGGATTCTTATTAAGGGTTACAGGTTTTCAGTGAAATCGACATCGACCTGACCTGACTGTGGTCGCTCTGCATCAGGATCTGCTGAACTCCTTTTCTTTACCAAAGACACTTTAGACACTCGACACAAAATAACACAAGTAGATGAAAGTCTTTCTCACTCTACATCAGTTTATTTATTACAAGGTTACACATGAGCTGTCTGAAGAACTTGTGCTACCCAACACAGAGGCCTCCAAGGAAACAGAGTGACAGAAAGAAGAGAAGATATCAGGAGAGAAGAAGGATCCTTACACTGTAACTGTTTCATATAAACCCTTTCAATTCAAATGTCATAGCTGCTCCCAACTTACTGGTTCATATGTCAGCAACAAAACATCAATGTCAAAAAAGTAGAGACAGATTTCTGTCAGTAGAATTGTCTTATATCCCTTTATAACTGCACTTATACATCTGTTAGTCAATACATACTTATGAATACAGATTAGTGATGTTGTTAACTTGGATTCCTCTGGATCAGTTTTACCATTGCACAGGATTAACATTTCTCTCCAGTGTGGACTAACATGAGTCTGGTCAGATTTCCTCTTTGGGAAAAACTTTTACTGCAAACAGAGCAGCTGAAGGCTTTCGCTCCTGTGTGAACTAACATGTGTGACTTCAGACCCCCCTTTTGTCTAAATTGTTTTCCACACTGAGAGCAGCTGAAGGGTTTTTCTCCCGTATGCAGAATCATGTGTATAGTCAGATCTCTTTGTCTGTAAAATGTTTGACCACACTCAGAGCATCTAAAGGATTTCTCTCTGTGAATTGCCATGTGATATGTCAGACTGGCCTTAACGGTAAATCTTTTCACACAGTGAGAGCAGCTGAAGGGTTTTTCTCCAGTGTGAATCATCATGTGTCTGGTCAAATTTCCTTTTACGTTAAATCTTTTACCGCACTCCGAGCACCTATGTGGTCTCTTACCAGTCTGTAGTTTCTTATTTTTGAAGTTTAATTCTGACAGATCTTCTCTTGTCTCTTGCCAATCATGACTATCATCAGTCTTGACCTCAGTCACTGGTTGTAAACGTCTCTCTGGTTCTGAGTCTCTCTCTGGTTCTGCTCCTCCACAGTCCTCTCCATCAACTCCTGTTTCCATCTGTTCAGTTTGTCTCTGATGAAGCTGTGAGGACTGAGGTTTCTCTTCACCATCTTCACTCTTCACAGAGACAGGAGTGAAGGGGAACTTGGTGGTATCAGCCTCCTCCAGTTCTTGAAGCTGTTCTTCCTCCTGACTGCTCCACAGTTCCTCATGTTCTTCTTTAATGTGTTGGGGCTTAGTGTCCTCCTGGTCCAGAATGTGGCTCCACTCCTGCTGCTCAGGTGGAAGCTCTTCTTTACTCACCAACAGCTGCTGGAGATCTGCAGGACACAGTAAACAAACATTAACGGTACTTATAGACTGATTTTTAAATATTAATGCGAGCAGGACCCCACGCTGAGCTCAACTCGGCAGCAAGGAGATGCGCACATGCACGGAGCAAACCAATACACAATGAATGGGCATGACAGCACCGCCGGCTGCATCCTATCTGAAAGGCCCTTAAGGCTGTGAGGACTGAGGTTTCTCTTTATCATCATTAAGTCCTGGAGGGCTGGCAGCCCGGGTTCAAATCTGACCTGTGGCTCCTTTCCCACAAGTCATTCCCCACTCTCTCTCTTTGGTTTCTGATTCTGTCCTACCTACCAAAAAATCTTGTTTAAATTTTTTTTTATTTTTTAAACTTTGTGGTAAGTTATTATGTTTTTCTAAAAACCCATACACAAAAAGTTCTTATCAGAAGAACGTTCATCTATAAATCATGTCTCAGGGCCCCTCCCCCCTCCAGCTGCACTACATGGACTATTCCATCATGACCCTCAGGTCTTATGGTGCATTCAGGTGCTGCTCGGGTGCTCCAAGTTTCCGAGTTAGGAAGTCGTTCTTCCGACTTGATTTCAGTTCAGAAAATCTGAATGTTGTAACAACAGCAACAAAGCATTGATGCTACAAAGAAGATCAGTGAAATGTTACTGTTACAGTTATATTTGAGTAAAAAGTTGATGTCCATATATGTGAATCAATAAAAAGTATGTTAACATTAACTAAACATATTTTGCCCCCTATGAGCTGACGTCAAGTCAGGAAGTCGAGCACCTCATTCTTTTCCGAGTGACGAGTTGTTTTTCCGACTTGAGCAGGTGTTCATGTGCATTTTACAACTAGGAATCTTGTTTTTCTGATGTGTCCGACACCACCTGAATGCACCGTTAGTGGACAGCGTGTTTAAAGGGATACTTCAGCCATTTGCATTAAGCTTTGTATCATTAGAAACCTGGTAGTATTTTTGAATGGTCGTGCATCCTGCTAACAGGCTCTATGGAGAAAGCTGATGATGCCGAAAAAAACTGATATGGATGAAGTGGATTTTTAAGACCTGACTGTCGGCGGCGGTGAGGACGAGGAGCCGGGGCCGGCTCGAGCTGGGGTGGACTGGTAGTGTCGGTGCTCTCACTGTTTGCCTATGGACACAGACATAGAGTCTGTTTTCTGACAGGAATTTCCAAGATGCCAATTCTGGAAGAAATCTCTGAATCAGTTGAGGAAACGGCCGTATGTGTTGTAGTAAATGTCTGTAAATAGAGGACCTTAGTGGGAGTGGCCTGCGTTGCTGTGCATTCTGGGAGCTGGTGCCTTTCATCCACATGAGCCAAAAAGACACTTTCTGCCTTTTCTCAATCAAGAAGGCACCAACTTCAAAATGTATTTCACATTTCTACATATATGACCCAATGTCAATACAGATTCATGTTTCAACGGGTGAAGTATCTCTTTAAAGAAATGATTGACACGGCATCACAGAGAGAGAAAAAAGAGACTAGAGCGAAAGAGATAGAAGATAGAAACTAACGAACAAGCCAAATGAAGTGAAGCTTAACTAGCAGAGCAGAAAAAAGGATGTAGAGGGAGGAAAAAGAGAGCTTGATGTCCAAGCTGCCAAAAGTTAGAACTTTTTTTTACAACAGTAGGCAACCAGGCCCAGAAGTCCTGTGACGTCATGAACACAAGATTACAGATTCCTACAAGTGGAGACGATGAAATAAAGAAACACACACAGGAGACAAAGGAGATGAAGAGAACTACAGACAGAGAGGATGAAGAGAAATACAGACAGAGAGGATGAAGAGAAATACAGACAGAGAGGATGAAGAGAAATACAGACAGAGAGGATGAAGAGAACTACAGACAGAGAGGATGAAGAGAAATACAGACAGAGAGGATGAAGAGAAATACAGACAGAGAGGATGAAGAGAAATACAGACAGAGAGGATGAAGAGAAATACAGACAGAGAGGATGAAGAGAACTACAGACAGAGAGGATGAAGAGAAATACAGACAGAGAGGATGAAGAGAAATACAGAGACAGAGAGGAAGAAGAGAAATACAGAGACAGAGAGGATGAAGAGAAATACAGAGACAGAGAGGAAGAAGAGAAATACAGAGACAGAGAGGAAGAAGAGAAATACAGAGACAGAGAGGATGAAGAGAAATACAGACAGAGAGGATGAAGAGAAATACAGACAGAGAGGATGAAGAGAAATACAGAGACAGAGAGGAAGAAGAGAAATACAGAGACAGAGAGGATGAAGAGAAATACAGACAGAGAGGATGAAGAGAAATACAGACAGAGAGGATGAAGAGAAATACAGACAGAGAGGATGAAGAGAAATACAGAGACAGAGAGGATGAAGAGAAATACAGAGACAGAGAGGAAGAAGAGAAATACAGACAGAGAGGAAGAAGAGAAATACACAGACAGAGAGGATGAAGAGAAATACAGACAGAGAGGATGGAGAGAAATACAGACAGAGAGGAAGAAGAGAAATACAGACAGAGAGGATGAAGAGAAATACAGAGACAGAGAGGATGAAGAGAAATACAGACAGAGAGGATGAAGAGAAATACAGACAGAGAGGATGAAGAGAAATACAGAGACAGAGAGGATGAAGAGAAATACAGACAGAGAGGAAGAAGAGAAATACAGACAGAGAGGAAGAAGAGAAATACAGACAGAGAGGATGAAGAGAAATACAGAGACAGTTTTGTAATCTCAACAACATCATCTTTGTTTCCATCAGTAAGTCCTCTCTTACTGTTTCTTTGGAGTTCAGGCCTGTAAGAGCTGCAGTTGAATCTGAACAAACAACAACTCTCTCTGGCCTTCTCGATCCATTCAACCCTAACATTATAGCAGTTAGTTCTGATGTAAACACGGATCACTTATTATTCACTCTTTTACATATTTCTATATCTAACTCAGATATGAACACTCCTGTCCCCACATGTCCACTCTCTGGCTCTTTGGATCCATCAGTAGGTATGTAGTTATAATATTTCTTTTGTAAATAATCTTCAACCAAATGCCCAATGTTAGCCACATTTCTTTCAATCCATTCTCACTTTTGCTCCACAAGTTGTAAGTCAACGCTAGGCACTGGAACAATCCATGGAGGGATATTAGCCCATCCAACATTTGGTCCATCAAGTGGAGTTTCTCCAAGGTGCTCTTTGCTGCTGCAGGAGCTGCACTATGGCCAAAGATACAACGAGCAAGAGCAGCTGGAAAACGGGCGTACTACAAAGGTGGTGCTGGGTTCAACAACGGACAGAGAGTCACTTAGGAGCGCCATACAAGATCACATTTGATGGTCTATGTAAGCCAGCAATAACAGGCATTTGGCCTGCACACAGGTTGGATGGTTCAGTTCATATTATTTGATATTGAAGGGACGTTAAGTTTAAGGCTCTCTTTTGTGTCCTTTATATTTCAACTGGTTGGAATAGTTTGTTTATTAACAGTTGTTAGTTTGTGTTCACAATTAATATTTCATTTTCTTGTATCTCTAAACGCTCGAGAGAAAACACAAAGAGAAAATCTGTATTTGTATTTTGTAAGGGTGAAAAAGCTAATTTTATATTTCTGAAGAAACACTTCAAACTAGAGGATGAAATATTCTGGATAAATCAATGGGATGACCTTGGTTCCACTAGATCAGCAGGCTCCTGTTCTGTAACCCTCCTGATAAATTCATCACCTCTAGAAGTACTCATGATGGTCACTGGATAATTTACGTACTTGAAATTAACGAGCACTTTTATATTTTGGTCAATAGGTATGGCTTTAATAACCTAACTCAAAACAAACAGTTGATTTTGGAGGTCTCTAGTGTCACTGAATCCCTTAAACTATCTAACTGCCAAAATTATTATAGGAGGGATTTTAAATATGATCTTTTCCTGAAGATATGAAAGTTATTTTATCTGATGTGATGATGGATAAATCTATCACTTCTTACATCTCTAAATGGGAATTCATGAAGTTCACATTTAGGGAGCACTCTGTTACATTTGGAAAATCTCTAAATAGAAGTAACAAATCATCAGAAATGAATATAATCAAAGAAATAAAAAGCTGCTGTAATAAGACATGACTTTGTGACAATGATAAACAAAAAGGACATATTCTACAAACACAGCTGGATGAACTCTGTGTGAAGAAAGCTGAAGGAGCTGACAGAAGATCCAGGGTCAAATGGATGGAGGAAGGGGAGGAAAGTATTTATGTCATTTAGAGAAAAGAAGGCAGGAAAGAAATCCAATCAAAGCCTTATTAGTTCATGACCAAGTTAGTTCTGATCCAGTCTTGATGAAATGGTTTCTTTCTCTGGTAAACTAGACTCAGCAGCCTTTTCTGTCATGGATGCTGACTCCTTCTTCAGCCATCTCTCAGCTCTTCTTCCTCATATAGACGAGGAGTTTGCAGAATGATGTGATGCTGATATTACTTCAGAGGAGCTCAAAGAAGCAGTAGATAGTCTTTCTTTGGATAAGTCACCAGGATGTGAACTTTTAGAAACATGTTTGGGAATTGTTAGAGAGTCCATTTTCTCTCATGTTAAAGGAAGCTACTGACAATAAGACATTTCCCCACACTATGAAACAAGGCATCTCGGTCTTTGCAGACACGGAGTATGTCAACAAGAGAGTCTGGCTCGTTTCTTGAGTCGGGCCGTTCATTATTGCACACAGAGCTTAAACTGTACATACACTTCAGATACTGACTCGTTTAGAGCAGAGCCCAGCATCAACAACGTGACCCAGCACGATAAACGACTTTCCATCTATAGTACGACGATCACAGAGACTGTTTGTACTCGTCAACATAAAGACGACTTAATCAGACAGCTCGGCTGATCGCTGCGATGTAACGCTAAAGTGATCACATTAAAACATACCATTGAATCTACCCTACTGTGATTGGCTACAGACATTTCCATTTGTGAATCGAACCACGGCAGGGGAGTCTCAAAAGTCCCACACACAAATGCAGCGAGGTTCACACATGACAAACAGTTTGTAAAGGCAGACTGACAAGACAAGATCCAAATGTGTTTTTTTAATATATATGTATATCACACATTTGTGGATTTCTATTACCGTATTTTCCGCACTATAAAGCGCACCGGATTATAAGGCGCACCTTCAATGAATGGCCTATTTTAGAACTGTTTTCATATATAGGGCGCACCGGATTATAAGGCGCATAGAATAGAACGTGTTTACAACTGAACAAGGCTGGGAGATATTGTGAATATATAAATATAAATACGTATAAAACGTAACGTATAAAACTACAAAAACAAAAGTACATAAGATGATTTCCCCAAATAATAAATTATTTCTTTGACGTTTCTCTTAACTCTCAAAACATAGTTTTATACATAGTGCATTCACAGTAACTAAACGTTGTTCAAACGTTAATGTGCATATTCACAATATCTCCCAGCCTTGTTCAGTTGTAAACACGTAAAAGAAACACACTCTGATACCGCTAATTCAAACGTTAGTGCAGGGGTGCCCAAACAGTCGATCGCGATCGACAGGTAGATCGCTGACTGATTCTCAGTCGATCGCGAGATGTTTTGTCAATATAAAATACAATTGTAAAATAGAAAAGTGATTTCATTTTCATCTCATTGCACTGTTTCCCACACACGATACCTGTGTGCTCCAGCAGGCATGCGCAAGGACGTGCAGGTAAAGCCGGGGGGTAAATGTTTTACCAAAAAGTCATATATAGAAACTATGCTACGAGTATTAAGCGCATTTGATGAAGCTGCAGCTACTTTTCTCTGCTCCTCTCTGCTGTCATGACTGTGAGCATCGCGGGGGATGAGACACACCAACAAACAGCGCAAACGCAAACGCACACGCACACGCACACGCGCACACACACACACACACACTTGCACTGGAGCGCCAGCCACCACGCGAACCTTTTTACTTTTCACTTTTAGTGCTACAGCACACAGTTGATCCGTGATCCGCACGGACCGAGGTGGGAACACACGTGACCCGGTCAAACAGTCGGTTGGACTTTACTCCGTTCACTCTCACCGTGTCTGCAGTTAATTTAACAAAAGCAAAATCATCTCACAGCAGCCTGCTGTAGTCTGTAGTCTGCATTATTTTTTACAGAACTCTCATTTATTATTTTCTGTTTGTTGTGTGAGTATTAAATGCGTTTGTAGGCTGTTGGTAAAGGCTATGGCTCACTATGTGGACTGGTAGATCTCGGCAGACTGGTAACTTTAAAAGTAGATCTTGGTTCAAAAAAGGTTGGGCACCCCTGCGTTAGTGCATAACTCAACATTGTTCAGTTACGTATAACACGTAAAGCTCACTTTTTCAGTTCATTCCCCGTCCACGAATCCCTCAAATTCTTCTTCTTCAGTGTCCGAATTGAACAGTTGGGCGAGGACGGCATCCAACATGCCCGGCTACCTCTCGTCATTATCCGAGTCAGTGTCGCTGAGCGCCGTGTACAACCAGTATGGATCAACCAATTAACCAATTGATCCATATATAAGGCGCTCCAGATTATAAGGCGCACTGTCGTTTTTTGAGAAAATTAAAGGCTTTTAAGTGCGCTTTATAGTGCGGAAAATACGGTAATCTGCACAGTTTGCACAGTTTATGTTTAAGTTATTAACTAAAAGCTGTGTCCCATACCAGCAGCCACAGCCTTCCTCCACCCTGAGGTGTGCTTCCGCTTTGTGGTCCGTGTGGGAACACAGATTAAATCACTTTTGTTCCGCGCGTACTCGGATCAGTCCTGTACTGAAACGGTCCGGTCCGAGTACGTGTACCTTTACACCCCTATCAGTAAGTGTCAGTAAAGTTGTTGATGAATGAACAGATGATAACCTGCAGCTGTGTTGTGTCTCGTTCTCTCCATCAGACGCCTGTGAGCTGGAACTGGACACAAACACAGTGAACAGAAAACTGAAACTGTCTGACAACAACAGGAAGGTGACACGTGTGGAGGAGCTTCAGTCATATCCTGATCATCCAGACAGATTTCATATCTGGTGGCCTCAGCTGCTGTGTAGGACTGGTCTGACTGGTCGCTGTTACTGGGAGGTCGAGTGGAGAGGAGATGTTTATGTATCAGTGAGTTACAGAGGAATCAGCAGGAGAGGAGACAGTGATGAATGTTGGTTTGGATTTAATGATCAGTCCTGGAGTCTGTTCTGCTCTGATAGAGGTTACTCTGTCTATCACAATAACATAAGAACAGAGATCTCCTCCTCCTCCTCCTCTTCCTCCTCCTCCTCCTCCTCCTCCTCCTCCTCTTCCTCCTCCTCTGTCTCTCACAGAGTAGCAGTGTATGTGGACTGTCCTGCTGGCTCTCTGTCCTTCTACAGAGTCTCCTCTGACACACTGATCCACCTCCACACCTTCAACACCACATTCACTGAACCTCTCTATCCTGGGTTTGTGTTCTGGTCTCCTGGTTCTTCAGTGTCTCTGTGTGGTCTGTCAGTCTGAGAAACACTGCTGACTGAAGATCAGCTGACTCTGTTCACTCTGTCCAGCTGGTCTGTTTCATGGTTGGTGGGCGTGATAATGGGGGGTGGGGGTGCAGAAAAACAATGGACCCCCTTCTTTAATGTCTGTATTGTTCTGATCTCACCAATAAAAAACAAGTGGCAATTAAACAATTAAAGTCCTCCTCCTGCTGTCTTGATATTGGCAGCAGGAGGAGGAGTCATGGCTCCAGATCTGTTACAAATGGTAAACTTGTCTCTCAGGTGTCTT
Source organism: Labrus bergylta (assembly GCF_963930695.1). NCBI lineage: Eukaryota > Metazoa > Chordata > Actinopteri > Labriformes > Labridae > Labrus > Labrus bergylta. The sequence continues at coordinate 34,224,890 of NC_089196.1, forward strand.
CCCACAGGCCCTGAAAACAGCAGTCATCAAGCCACTACTAGAAAAGAACAATCTAGACAATAATGAATAATTACAGGCCTATATCAAATCTTCCTCTGTTAGGTCAAATGATAGACAAAGCTGTGTTTCAGAAGTTAAATAACTTCTTGACATTGAACAACTGTTTGGATGTCTTCCAGTCAGGTTTTGGACCAAACCGCAGCACTGAGACAGCTCTGGTTAAAGAGTTTCATGACATCTGTTTAAACACAGACAGAACCTCAGTCTAAGTTCTTCTTGGGTAACACTTTATATGAAGGTCCTTGAAATAAGCTGTTATTACCATCAAATCTGCTGTATAAGACACACTTTAAACCCTCAGGCATCAGTTTAATTTACTACCCTCTTCAGTCATTAAGGACAAAAATGTCCACTTCCAAAAATCTGCTATAAAAATAGAACAGATTACTTTTTTTGTTGCTTTTTTCTGCATAAATCTCTTAAACAACTTCAGCCCTGCTCAAAACTACCAAACATTCAATCATTTTGAGGATTTTAACCCTTTAGATGCCAATTTCATTACTTGATCACTGTTGTTATTTATTTAAAAAAAAAAGTTATTTTCCATATAACAAATATTTGGTGGCTGGGGGATTATTTTTAAATCAGTCTTTGTTTTGTTAAAATCTAAGGACAATCTGAAAATGTAAATATTCATATGCTTTTATTTACTTTGTGTTTAAAGGTTAATCAGCTTTATTATTACTTCTCAGGTTATCTCTGTTGTCAGCCTTTATTTAAAGTTTGTATTGAACACTGGAGAGCAGCACTGAGCAGGTCAGGAAATCAGGTAACCTTTGTGAGCCAGGTGTGTAAACCTGCTGAGTGGCTCTAACTGACAGACAGGAGTGTCAGCGGTGTGTGTGAGAGCAGGAGTGAGGTGAGAGGCTGAGACACTTTCAGGCTGAATTCAATGAAAGGAAGACAGCAGAGATACCTTTGGTAAGTGTGCTGTGTTCTTTGGTAATTATCTGTTCAGAATGTTTGAATGGTGACATGTATTTAATGTAGGCTGTTTATTTCATAGTGATGCACTCTGCATTCTGGTTTTATAGTGTAGTGTTCACAGGAAACAATTAAATTAGAAGGGTAAATAATAATTAATATTGAACACATTTAACTGGTTTGTTTAAATTGTAAACAAAAGATAAAGAACTGAATAGATACTAAAATTCAGATTCATTTAATGGTGATATTAACTTAAATTCTGATTTGTGTTGTTTGGTGTTAAAATGAGAAAAAGGAAGGTAAGGATGCTAAAAGATGCATGGTTAACATTGTATAAGTGGAAAACTGCTTCCCCAGATTACTTTACAATTATAATAGGAATGTATATGGGAAGAATTTTGTTCATAGATATTTTCCTTGCTTTTCAGAACCACACACAATAAACAGTTGGAACCTCGCTGCATTAAAGTCTCCTCTTTGAACTCTTTTACTATCGTGGCCTAACCCAAACCAATGTGTTCAGTCTTTTAGAATAAGGGTCTGCTTGGAGGTGAAATATTGATGAATGAAAGCAGTTACTTTTATTGAAATAAGAAAAGTTTTAAGATTGATGACGAGTCAGGTTACCGTGGGAATTGGATAGCGCCAAGACCAATCGAAGGATCATTTTCCTCTTAGCTGAAAATGTATAAAAAGCAGTGAAACAGCAAAAAGGAAGCCAAAGAGAGAAATGATAACAGAACAAATAAACACACCATTGAAGTGTTTTTTTCCATATACCATTTAGTTACACACACTGAAGGCTATAATGCATCTCTATCGTTTCTTCTAACAAGATGTTGAGTAAATCCAGAATGCCAGATGACATCTACAGGTGTTATCATTCAGTTTGTGATTTTCTTTATTTTGTATTCTGACTGCAGGATTCTTATTAAGGGTTACAGGTTTTCAGTGAAATCGACATCGACCTGACCTGACTGTGGTCGCTCTGCATCAGGATCTGCTGAACTCCTTTTCTTTACCAAAGACACTTTAGACACTCGACACAAAATAACACAAGTAGATGAAAGTCTTTCTCACTCTACATCAGTTTATTTATTACAAGGTTACACATGAGCTGTCTGAAGAACTTGTGCTACCCAACACAGAGGCCTCCAAGGAAACAGAGTGACAGATAGAAGAGAAGATATCAGGAGAGAAGAAGGATCCTTACACTGTAACTGTTTCATATAAACCCTTTCAATTCAAACGTCATAGCTGCTCCCAACTTACTGGTTCATATGTCAGCAACATAACATCAATGTCAAAAAAGTAGAGACAGATTTCTGTCAGTAGAATTGTCTTATATCCCTTTATAACTGCACTTATACAACTGTTAGTCAATACATACTTATGAATAAAAATTAGTGATGTTGTTAACTTGGATTCCTCTGGATCAGTTTTACCATTGCACAGGATTAACATTTCTCTCCAGTGTGGACTAACATGTGTCTGGTCAGATTTCCTCTTTGGGAAAAACTTTTACTGCAAACAGAGCAGCTGAAGGCTTTTTCTCCTGTGTGATCTAACATGTGTGACTTCAGACCCCCCTTTTGTCTAAATTGTTTTACCACACTCAGAGCATCTAAGGGATTTCTCTCTGTGAATTGTCATGTGATATGTCAGACTAGCCTTATGGGTAAATCTTTTCTCACAGTGACAGCAGCGATATTGTTTCTCTCCAGTGTGAATCATCATGTGTTTGGTCAGATTTCCCTCAAAACTAAACCTTTTACCACACTCAGAGCAGCTGAAGGGTTTCTCCCCTCTATGAATTGCCATGTGACATGTCAGACTAACCTTATGGGTAAATACTTTCTCACATTGAGAGCAGCTGAAGGGTTTTTCTCCAGTGTGAATCATCATGTGTCTGGTCAAATTTCCTTTTACGTTAAATCTTTTACCGCACTCTGAGCACCTACGTGGTCTCTTACCAGTCTTAAGTTCCTTATTTTTCAAGTTTAAAGTGAAAGTCTGCAGTCGTATTTCTTCCAGGGACTTGAGATTCTCCGCCTCTTTGGAATCATAATAATCCTCCTTTAAAAGAACAGAATTAAAACATAGGTCAGGGTAGGCTATAGGGCTGTGCAAGTGAATTCAGTTGCATTGTTATCCCAATGAAAAGATTTCCAACAATCACATCGCTGTCGTCAGAATTTATTGCAAGACAATTGTATTTATGCAGATTTCAGCGGTTGCCCCTTATATTGCAGAGTTTAACCATCAAAGACAATATTCATAGACTTAATGAAAACATTCATACATCTTTATATTCAACAGAATTTATTTAAAAAATAAAAAGTACTTCTAAACAAACATGAATAAAATGGTAATAACTCTAATATTTCATATAAATAAATACAAATAACTAGTTTAACAGAACAAACAATATCAAACAGTGCAGGGAGTAGAAGTGGTCACAGATGGCCGAGGGATAGCAGGGGACAGGATTAACTTTATTGTCTCACAAAGTAAGAAATTTGTCTTCAGCTCTTCACCCATGCTGCAGCAATAAAAACATCAACATCATCCTTCACATCAAACATAAAACGATAACATTATTAAGTATATAAATACTTTGGGTTCTTAGCACAAGGCAGCCCGGGTCGCTACAGAGCAGCGCCACCGTTGGAAACCGGTTAATTGTTTTATGATTGCATCTGGAGAGAGAAGATGAGCATTTGTGAAACAATGGACATTTTATAATATAGAGTGAACACAAAATATTAATACAAATATTTTACAAAATAGAAGAAACAAAGAAATGCATCCAAATAAAGTTAAGTACCTGTTCTCAGGCAAAGCCTCCTGTGAAGCATCTGACAACGACAGAAGAAATCGGCTATTTGACTATTGTTGAGAAACAATAAAAACAAAAGAAAAACAAAGACTGCTTAGTAAAAACAAGATCTGCACAATAAGAAGCTCATAGAAAGTGTAAAAAACAGCAAAATACAAAAGCAAATATTGATCATTTTATTGCAGATTTTGTGAGTACATTTTGGCAACCAAGGTGTCCAGAGGTTAAATAGAAAAGACTAATGCAATCAAATCAACTTTGTTACTAGTTTGTCACATATCCAAGACTCTAATCATCATTCAACTAATAACCTTGCATTTAAAGGGTTACAATTCAGAAAATAATTGAATGTTTTGAGCAAGTCAAAAGTTGTTTAACTTTAACTACACTGTAAAAAAAAAAAGATACACCATAACTACTCTATAAAATTGAGGCAACAGATTGCACGTAATATTATTAATTAAATCTAACTATGTTAAAAGTTGAGTTAATATTACTCAAATCAGACCCTTAAGAATTACTTGTTTAAATTGAGTAGATTCAAATAAAGCACAAAAATAAATTAACCAAATTTAAACAAAAAGATTAAGTAGATATCAATAAGAGAAATGTCTAAATTAGTAAAAGGTACTGATATAAATAATTAAATTCGATATATAAATGATATAACATTGAGTAATACTAATCTTTATATTCAGTGCATTTTTTTAATTTTCCTTAATAAAATTAATTAAAATGTAAATATAATAATTTCTTGGCAATTACATACATGTTCGCGTTATGACCTACATTTTAGTGTGAGATTAGAATTAGTCGATCAGAAAATACAGAATAAATATTACTTAAGTAAGATACAATGACATTTAATGCTTGACGAAAGTAACACTTTTTATCAGACTTTATTAAAGGTACAGCATTTCAAGCAGCCTTTAACATACAGAAGATGATGCCAACAAAAGATGTTCATCCAACAAAAACACACTCTACAGTTTCATATCTCCTCAGGTGATTACCAAGGTGAAGAAAATATTCTTTTTTAGAGGGATGTTGAGTTGAGCAAATTAAACATGTAAAACAGAAGATGACTCCTGGCCCTCAAGTTTCATCTTCTGGATGATATCTTGAAAGATGTGTGCGTAGGGCATTCAAAGTTTTAAAGGAGCATGGACAATCATGAACAAGACAAGGTACCGGATTTCCAATTTCAAATGTCCTGTGCTGTAGTCTGTAATGGGTCAGAAGATCACCCCTTGTCGTCGCTATGAATCCACAGATTTTACACCGCCATCTCATCTGGAGACACCTAGAAGATAATACAGAAATATTTAAATTAGAGATGTGCCTTTGCTCTTATTTGAATATAAAAACATCACCCACTCAATTACATGTGTACTATAGCTTGTATTGAAGGGCTAGTAAAAGTTATAATTAGATTTTCAGAGTTCTTCTGGAAGTGTTCTCTTTGTCTCTTTAGTTCTATTCTAAACATGAATTCTGGATGAAATGTAGAAATTCTTGTCCTAATGCTCATAATATACCCAATGAGTTTGATGAAAAAGGTTGCATCTCATTTTAAATTAGAATTAGGATAAGACTTCTTTAGTCTTAACCATCAATGTTGCATTTTACTCAAATGTATTTATATTTTTCTGCTGCGTTACGCTGTAATAAATGATTCCTTAGTCATGTATATTTTACTTAATATATCTGATAAAATGTATTGATTTTGTGGCAATTGTTGAAAGTAACCTTCATACAAAAATGTTTGAGATAGTATCTGCTGATTTTGGTTACATTAAATATAAGGAAGACGGATTTCTAAAAAAAAAAATTAAGTTACATTTTTACATTGAATAAAATCAATAGATATTTTTTATCACAACTAGCAAAGGCAGAGAGAGAAAGAACCCAGTTCAGCCTATGAAAAGTGTTTGCACTTTAAAACTAAACTTCCACGAGTGAATATATATTCTTAATGTAGTGGGTTAACCTCCTAGGATTACTTTATCCTGCATGTTTCATGTATGACAAAAGTATAGTTTTTAACAACATTCACAAATTCACTTTGAATTACCTTATCAACGTATCTAAAAAATAAGCAAGTAGCTCTAATTATTAAGTAGTTAATGCATAGTTAAAAAAAAAAGTAAGACATCTTCTTTGCATAATCAATAATAGAATGAACACAGAGGGAAACTGTAAAAATGTAGTGTAGCCTGCTAGCGACAGCTCGGTGTCAGCAAGCAGCGAGTGAGGAAATACTGTAAATTAGAGAGGATTAAATAAAGAGGAGCAATTTATGCTTTTCAGCACGTGAAAAAAAAGTAATGCGTGAGAGCTTGCACGAGTATCACAGACACAGTCACAGTCAATGTGTGATTTAGCAGCTCTGGGCTAACAGCTCTCGGTTGTGATAAATTTTGTGTTTTTTAATGGAGCGGGGTCGTCAGTTCACGAAACTCAAATCTGTCATGATCGGCTGTGCTGAAAAATTACGGTTCAAGACACTGTCGTTGCATTGCCAATTTCTCTCCTCGCATTTTTCAACACGTTATCGTACCTTTACCTGCTGAATGAGAAAACTATGACCATGTTGTTTACATCCCTCCCCGCGCGAGCGATTCCTCTTTCCTCTTCAGCAACTTTCAAAATAAAGCTTGTAGTTTTCTCAGTGTAACTACTCGTGATATCTTTCTGATATCGTTGCGTAATACCGTCACACTATAGCCTAACATAACATGCATAATTTACCTTTCCGCCGCTACTGTGTCTCTGTCTCTCTGTATTACTTTGCTTGCTAATTTTGTTTTGTAACGTAGCATACACCCACAAGTCATAAACATTACAGTATAAAATAACTCTCCTTACCTTTGTCAACCAAATTAAATTGATGAGTTAAATGGAGGGAAAGGGGCACCAGTCATCCACACTTTCTTTATGTCTTGTGACCAGATGAGAGCCTGCTGAATTCAAAAGAAGAAAAAAGGCGCAAAATAACAGGAAGTGCTTTTCAATTAAAAACTGACTAATTCTATTGAGTTGGATTCACTCTTGATTTAGAATTACATAAACATAAAGATTATATTTAATGTAACCAAAATAAGCAGATACTATCTCAAACATTTTTGTATGAAAGTTACTTAAACAATTGCCACAAAATCAAGGACGCATTTATATTTAATACATTTTATCAGATATATTAAGTAAAATGTACATGACTACGGAATCATTTATTACAGCGTAACGCAGCAGAAGAATATAAATACATTTGAGGAGGGCACAAGGGTTATGTCTTTGAGAAGGTGTGTCTTTCATGAAAAACCCATTTTACGATATAGAAGTGTACGACGGAGGATGAGGGCCACGTTAAATTATTATTATTTTTTTAATTTCGAGATTAAACTTGTAAATTTACGTTAATAAAATCGTAAATTTACGAGATTAAAGTTGTAAATTTACGAGATTAAAACAAAAAACATTTTTTTTAACGTGTTTAAGATTCAAACAAATATCTGAAAATTGACAGCAAGAAAACAAGGGCTGAAATATTGATAATATAAAAACACATTTGGTACCACTTTTAGTTTACAAGTTTTATTTTAAGTCAGAGATGATGCTTTGTGGTGTATCCAGGAATTAAACGGGATTGGAATATATCTTTGCTGCCTCGTATCCGTTTATCAATGTTTTTCATTTTTGGCTGTAATCATTCTAATTTAACTGACTTTGTCAGGGAAGTGTACAGAGTTTGGAGTTCTTCATGCTTATCGCCGCCACAGTGGCGAGCAGTATCCTGCCTCCTGACGAGCTTCTTCTACAGCATATGGAGCTCAGTGTAAGTTCAGACAGGAAGACTGGTTATATTCTTTCACTCATTCATTCATCCTTTCACTTTAACCTAAACCACTCCCCCTACTACGTCCTCTGTCTCCCTTCTCTGGTGATCAGCTGTTATGGGCGTTTTCTTCAAGTGATCAATCCGATGCTAACCAGGTATCTAGGATTTCTGCTAACTGCTTAATGCCCCTCAACCTGTACCAGCAACTGTACGTCCAACAGCATCACAGTTTTAATAAGAGTGGCAAGTGAAAACTGTAGGTGACGGTTCTATCAAGTCAAATCACTATGCTGTAGATAGGATCAGAAACCGATGATCAATCAAAGTACAGTTTCATTTAGGAGCTACGATTTAAATTCCAGCAGTTGTTGCAACAGTTACATAAAGTTTCAATGCTAAGGCGATCATCATATTTTCTCAGGGATGTAGACATCTCTAGGTTTTGGGGGGAACTTCACTTCCAGATAGTCAGGGCAGACTACAATCTAAGCATTTAATGCAAAGCGGATATTTGAAACATGACCAGATAAGTCTTCCGTAAAATGTAATTCTGCCATCAGTGAATTCCTTCACGGTTACCGTATGGCCTGCTTATTGTACCCCGGCATTCATTCCAGGTAAATAACACCCAGTGATGAACTCAGCTTCGGTCATGAGTCGGTATAAGACCAATTCATTTATATGCTTTTAAACATCATCCAACTTGATCATACATACGGGCAAGTGTCAAGGTTGAGACTTACAGTTTAATGCAGCTTGTACTACATCATTGCTTCATCTCCAATGTGGTTACATTAATGTGCACGATCATCGTGTATGGCTGTAAGATTTTGCAGCAATTGCTTTCACGCATGTCCCATGGTAAGTGCTTTGGAAAATAATTTTCTGTCCTATGCTGTCTTGATCAGGAAATCCTTGTCAGCATCAGTTGATTTATCCACAAAGATCAATCAGAGCCATGTCATGCTGGCCACATGCCGGGTCAAACGGCCCCCAGACAGGCCAAGACACATGACCACAACTTAAGTCATGACGGGCACTCGTCAGGTCACGGATCCTAGACAAGCCGAGGCATATGACATCATTCAGGGCATTCATTTAGTATAGGCGCTGCACAACGGCAGTGGGTCAAGGCATCACGTCCTCTTCTCTCAACAACTCGGGCGATGGTCTACCCTGCCTCAAGTCCTTTATTTTCCAGATATCAGTACGAGTTTGGGAAACCAAAGATCCCTTAAACCCTGACTACTGGTAAGAAATTCATATAACTGGTGGTGGTGAGTATTATGGTCATTCTAATAGGTGACTGGTCCCTTAAACCTTAACTGCAGATAGTGTCCATGTTTGATGACCAGTCCAGCCTGTCGTCCAACTGCAGCCCCAGGTACCCGTAGGTCTTGACCACCTCCACGTTGACCCCCCCCGATGGAAACAGGTTGTAGATGTGGCTTGTTCCTTTGGAAGTCCACCACCATCTCCTTGGTCTTGGAGGTGTTCAGCTGCTGATGGTTCGACCTGCACCACGTCACAAAGTCCCCTACCAGGCTCCTGTACTCCTCCTCCTGTCCATCCCTGACACAACTATCACAGTGTCATCTGAGTATTTCTGCATGTGGCAGAGCTCGGAGTTATACTGGAAGTCAGAGGTATACAGGGTGAACAAGACAGGAGAGAGCACGGTCCCCTGTGGTGAGATGAGATGAGATGAGATGAGATTCAACTTTATTGTCATTACACATATACAAGTATAGAGTAACGAAATGAGGTTTGGCATCTCACCAGAAGTGCAAATAAGCAGAAAGTGCAATAGTCTGTGCTATGTACAGTAATTGAGTGCAAGAGTCTGTGCTATGTACAGTAATTCTGTGCTATGTACAGTAATTGCAAAATTTACAGATGTAGCCAAAAAAAGTGAATTATGAGGTATATCTGGATGGCTGGATTAATGGGATGCAATAAAAACAAATAAATGCTATAAATAAGTAATGCTACAAAATAAGTGTGTTCTTAGGATTATAATATACAGATTAAGATGCAGTGAGCATCTATACTAATAATATACAGATTAAGATGCAGTGAGCATGCTATACTAATAATATACAGAATAAGATGCAGTGAGCATGCTATACTAATAATATACAGATTAAGATGCAGTGAGCATGTTATACAAGTTTACAGATAATTTAAAGAATATGAACATACTATAATACAATAATACAGATGGATGAGAGATGTGTGTGTGTGACCAGGAGGAGAGGTGGGGGGATGATGGGTGTGAGGTGATATGGAGGGGAAAGGGGGGTCAGCAGGGTGCGGAGAGAGAGAGGGAGAGAGAGAGAGAGACAGAATACAGAGTTCGAATACAGAGAGAGAGAGAGACAGAATACAGAGTTCGGGGTGTGAGGTGATATGGAGGGGAAAGGGGGGTCAGCAGGGTGCGGAGAGAGAGAGGGAGAGAGAGAGAGAGACAGAGTTCAGAGTTCGGGGGGTAGAGTTCAGTAGAGAAACAGCTCTGGGGAAAAAGCTGTTCCTCAGTCTGTTGGTTCTGGTCCGGAGGCTTCTGAAGCGCCTGCCGGAGGGCAGGATGGTAAACAGTCTGTGGGCAGGGTGGGAGGAGTCTTTAAGGATGCCATGAGCTCGCCGCAGACAGCGTGTTCTTTGGACATCCTCAATGGCAGGAAGTGGACACCTTGTGATGCGCTGGGCGGTTTTTACCACCCGCTGTAGCGCCTTACGGTCTGCGACAGAGCAGTTTCCATACCAGACTGAGACACTGCTGGTCAGGATGCTCTCGATCACACAGCGGTAGAAGTTCATCAGTACAGCTGAAGACAGGTGGTGTCTCTTCAGTGTCCTCAGGAAAAAGAGGCGTTGATGAGCCTTCTTAACCAGAATGGAGGTGTTAGTGGACCAGGAGAGGTCCTCTGTGATGTGGGTCCCCAGGAACTTGAAGCTGGAGACACGTTCAACAGCCATCCTGTTGATGTGAATGGGGTTGTGCGTGCTTCCTCTTTCTCTCCTGAAGTCCACGATGATCTCCTTCGTCTTGCTGGTGTTGAGGAGCAGGTTGTTGTCAGCACACCAGGCGGCCAGATGCTGTACCTCCTCCCTGTAGGCCGTGTCATCGTTGTTGCTGATGAGGCCAATCACCGCTGTATCGTCCGCAAACTTGATGATGGTGTTGGATCCATGTACAGGTCTGCAGTCGTGGGTGAAGAGGGAGTAGAGGAATGGGCTCAGCACACAGCCCTGTGGTACGCCTGTGTTGAGTGTGATGGTGGTGGAGCAGGTGTGTCCTGACCTCACATACTGGGGTCTGTTGGTCAGAAAGTCCATTATCCAGTGACGGAGGGAGGAGTTGAAGCCCAGGTCTCCGAGTTTAGTGTTCAACTTGGAGGGGATGACAGAGTTGAATGCTGAGCTAAAATCAACAAACAGCATTCGTGCGTATGTGTTGTTATTGTCCAGATGAGTGAGCACAGAGTGCAGCGCAGTGGAGACTGCATCCTCTGTACTCCTATTGCTGCGGTAGGCAAACTGGAATGGGTCCAGTGTGGGTGGGAGGCAGTTTTTCAGGTGTGCTAGGACCAGTCGCTCAAAGCACTTCATTATGATGGGTGTGAGTGCCACAGGGCGGTAGTCGTTCAGGCCTGTCGGGCTGGAGTGTTTCGGCACTGGGACAATGGAGGTGGCTTTGAAGCATGCTGGCACAGCTGCTTGGGCGAGGGACAGGTTGAAGATGTCCGTAAAAACCCCAGTGAGCTGCTCCGCACATGCTCTAAGCACACGCCCGGGGGTGCCGTCTGGACCAGCAGCCTTTCGAGCGTTGATCCGGCTCAGTGCAGCGTGGACGTCTGTGGAGGTGAGTGAGAGGGGCTGGTTGTCTGCAGGAGGTCTGGTCGTGGTCTGTGTCTCTCTGTTGTCTCTATCGAAACGAGCATAAAAGTGATTTAGCTCGTTCAGGAAGGAGACATCTGTGGTTATCGGGGTGGAGTTTCTGGGTTTATAGTCACTGATGGCCTGGATGCCCTGCCACATGCGTCTGGAGTCGGAGTTGGAGAAGTGTTCCTCTACCTTCAGCTTGTGACAGTGCTTGGCCTTGATGATGCCCCTCCTCAGGTTTGCCCTGGATACGCTGTAGGCCATTGCATCATCTGATCTGAAGGCGGTGTTGCGGGCCTTCAGCAGGAGACGCACCTCCTTGTTCATCCATGGCTTCTGATTTGGGTACGTGGTGATCTGCTTCCATGTTGTAACACTGTCGATGGTGGTATTGATATAATCCAGCACAGAAGAAGTGTAGGTGTCAATGTCTGTGTGAGAGCCCAGGGTAGCCTGCGAAGCAAACATACTCCAGTCTGTGTGATGGAACTTGTCCTGAAGTACAGAGTCTGTCCCCGCTGGCCACACTTTAATCGTTGTCACTGATGGCTTCACACGTTGGATGAGTGGGGAGTACTTGGGGATGAGGAACAAAGAAAGATGGTCTGACTGTCCCAGGTGGGGGAGGGGGGTCGTGGTGTAGGCTCCTGCGATGTTTGTGTGGTGCTCCGATGCTGCTGACCACGGTGTCAGATGTGCAGTGTATTAAGATTGCTGTACTGTCATATTCTGCAAAGCACTTTGTGCATCTGTCTTGAAAAGTGCCCTACAATTAAAGTATTATTATTATATTATTATAGATATCTCAGGATTCATTTCTATTCCAGCTTAGAACAAAATGACTTTGAGTGTATCTGAGATTAAAGGGGGTGCAGCTACAGTGATCGGCAACAGCAAAGGGAAAGTAGTGTAGGTGTTATGAGTCCATCATGTGGTCCCAGCTGAACAGACAGGTCATGAGCACCTGTCATGACCATCCCATCATGGATGTAGTGAACACGATCTGAGTCACTGTTGTCATTTGTAAGTTTTGATTACTTTTTATGTTATTAATGTTTTGACTCGTTATTTTTTTGCATCCATTCAATTGAGGGTGCAGACGTTTAAAATGAGGGTGCAAAAGTTTGCATTGCAGCCTTATTTTAAATGTATGAACCGGGCCTGCTCATATCGTATCATACCATGTCATGGCGTGGATTTTAAGGACATTTGGAGCGGTCTCTAATTATTTTCAATAAAACAGTAGGGAACACATGTTGTATTTAGCATCACTAAAAAGTCTCAAAGAAGAAACAAGTGAAACAATAAACTGGTCGGCCATTTTTGAACGATGAGAAAACAGGCAAGTCATGTTTTTATGTCTCTTTACATTTTTATTTTCCACTTCCCCCCTCCTTCATCAAAGTATTAACACATACACATTTAATCATTCTGTTTACTGAACACTCCTAAACACAACCACTAGAGGGCAGCTCGATCTCTTCAATAACATCAGCAGCTCTTTCTGTTTGCATGCAGTCTGATGTATGCAGAGTATGTTTGTGTTGTTGAGCATATGCACAGGCACAAAGTATTTACTCTGAACTCTTTGGCACTGATCATATCTTTACTGTTCATTATGAGTCCAGGATCTGACTTTAATTACACCCAGTGAATAATGTATCTCTTTAAAAACCAAGAAAACCACAAAGTAATCTTTAAAAGTTTGATTCAGCCCCCTGGAGAAATAGAAGTTCACGATGTGTTTGTGTGCTTCTTTTTTTTAATTCCTCCTTCTGTGTCCTCTCATACTCCGACATCAGACATATATGCATGTGATCCACTTGACAACCTTTGTGTATTCGTCTGCTGCTGCCAGACTGTGTGTGTGTGTGTGTGTGTGTGTGTGTGTGTGTGTGTGTCTCCTGAAGATACTGAGACATCGGCGATCATCACAAAGCCTCGACCTGATCTCACCTTTAGCATAGAGACAAACTTCGGTCAGAGGAGTTCAACCTGCCTCTCAGCAGTGTGATGTAACTTTAAGGCGTTAAATGTAAATCCCTCGAATCATTTTTCTTTGTGCGTATTCGCTGTGAAGATTGTACTCAAAAATAAAATGATGGATAAGGAAAGAGATGTCAGTGCATGAAAAGTGGTTTGACGGATGAAATACGATCAGAACATGATGATGATTAGAAGCAGCTTGAAACTAAACTAATCTGTTACTGATGCTCTAAGTTGTCATGAAATGTAAAGCATAGATTTTTAAAAAGTCTTTTGAAGAGCAGAGAAAAAGAAACAGAAAGGTCCTCTCGAGTTGCCTCACATAAAGAAAGTGTCAAATTAAGAAAAAGAGACAAAACTCAGAGTTTTCACAGTCTTACATTTCTGTTCCAGCTGTGAAATGTGTCCTCTAAACCAAACACAGCCTCAGCCATAAAAACAGAACTTGTAATAACAAAGAACAATATTCAAATCACTCAAAAATGATGCAATTATTTCAACTGAAGATCAACTTTTGACCAAGACAGCAGCGTGTGCACAAAGCAAGGCCACCGTCCATATTTGATGAACCATAAAACTTCAAATAAAAGCCCATCCCAATTTAAGGTCTTGTTCCCGTTACTAGCCTTGTGTTGCTGCACATTTTGACAGATGAAGGCAGGTCTCAGTTAGAGATATGCAGGGTGGAGAGACACACAGTACACTTAAATATTCTTTCTGGCTGTACAAATTGTTAGAAAGTGGAATTGGAGGAAAAACCTACGACGTCATAAAATCAAAAAACATTTAGAAAATGTATAGATAGTTTACTATCGTAAAAAAAAACCTACATTTAGAGTTTTTTGTACTTAACTTCTTCCACTTTATACTTCTAATACATCCCTACACTTTTTTTTTTTTGGGTCTGGTAGTTCTTATTAAACTTCCAAGCTGATTAAAAACTGTCTGATTATTTGATGGGCTGAAAAGTTTTTTTAAATATTAGGTCAGAGAGTAATGTAGTTTAATTTCACTTCTCCTTTCATGTATTTATTGTTAATGCTGCTCCGCTGCCCCCCAGTGGCTCTTTGAGGAAGTGACCAAACTATAGAAATACTGTATTTGCAAAGTTATTCAATGACAGAAAAATAGAACAGGTTCAAAAGTATTGTTTTATTACACAAAATGTTAAACACGGTAGAATTATGATTAAAAAATGCTTATAAAAATCAACATTGATATGAAATATCAACTTTAAATCTGCTAAAAACATAGAAAAAACATTTTTATATATTATTGAATAAAACAAGAAGATGAGAAAACAAATATTTCTGTCTTGAAATTTTAAATAAAATTGTAATTTCCCACAAATGTTTATGTGTGCATACATTTAATTCAGCATTTTCTGACCAGTTTTGCAGGTTTCACTGTAACTTGTGTAACAGGGTTAATAACAGCATTGTGGCAAATGTTTGACAAGTGCTCGTCTGTGTGTTTTAAGATGTTGTTCCTCTTAAAATGAGGCGTGAGCAGTCTTGTTTAACGGAGCGGAGAGTCTGCATGTGGTCATTCAGCCCCGTTCTGCACCTTACGGCAGTTACAGATCATGAGAAGGTAAAACAAGTCACAACATTTAAATTATTCAGAATGAAATAAGAGCTCTGGTCCTCTACTTAAATAAAGATTCTGTTTAAAAAAATACACATTTTTAATAAAAAGGCACATTAAGAGGCATGTTACATACAGTACAAGCTTTCTTTGTAGAAAAATTACTTTTTAAGCCCTGATCAACTATTAACATATGTTTGAATTTGGATAAGTGATAATAACACACTGTCAGAGAGAAGTATAGCTTGTTGTTGTTTGCATCATTGTAAGTCATTAGCATGCTAACACAACAATGCAGCACACAGGTGATTTCAGCTCCAGCAAAGGACAATTTTGTCCGCTGCTTGCACTTAATGGTGTTTAATTATTGTGTGTTCTAATTCATAACTCCTTTGTGTGAACGTGAGTGGAGAGGAGTTGGAGGTGTGTCTCTGGAGGAGAGCGGAGGCTTCAGAATAGAGGAGGTGTGGCCAAACAGAAGTTTGTTTTGGTTTCATGCTGGAGCTCAAGGGCGACATCTACTGGATCAAAAAGTCGCACATTCTTCCTTTCAGGGTTTAATTCTAAATTATTTTCAGCAAAGACTGTATTTTTTTTATAAATCATATTTTTATTTCTTTTTCAAAACACTCGTCCACCACTTATACAACATAAATCTACAAACTCATCACATAAGACAATGTACACTACAACATACAATAATAGACAATAGACAATAAGGTGGTTGTTCATTTACAGAAAATTCAATCATATAACCTACTTTCCAAGTATTGTCTTATAAAGTTCCAGGGTCCTTCATCTCCACGGTCAAACTCAGAGAGACAATAAATCCATGAATTCTTTTAACCAATTGTCAATGTTAAAGCAATTTGGTTTACTTACTTTCCAATTCATCATAATAATACGCTTCACTGACAGAAAGGCTAGTGTGATGATTCGTTGTGTGAGCGTTGACTGTATGTTTCTTACTCTAATGCCAAGAAGGCAGACTAGAGGACAGGGGGGTATTTTTACTTTCACAATAAAAGTCAATCTTGAGATAACCTCATTCCAAAAACAGTGCCACAAGTGGATCAGTGTTCCTGCCTCACCACAGCCATGCCAGCACATATGTGAGAGGGAATTATCTTTAATCTGGTTGGTGTGATGTAAGTCCTATGTAAAATTTTAATTTGAATAATTTTATATCTTACACATTTAGATAAGGCTGTTGTGTTTGGTCAGGGACATGCTCAAGTCTCTCTCCCATTGGTGTTTGATGGAGGAGAAGCTGTCCAAGGAGGCAGCACAGACTGAATGAAAAGATGGGCAACACGACAGCTTCCCAAAAGTGAAGCCAAATTATTTGGAGGTCCCCCTACTGACTGCTGGCAGTGTAGGTCGAAAGCTCCGCCTCCTCCATGTGAACAGATGGGACAAACTATTAAACCAAAATACGTCAAACATGGTTTCTGTCTTTAAAGTTTGTTCTTATCGTGCTCATTTATGTCCACGTGTTCACTTTTCTGAGAGGTTTAGTTTTATGTATTTGTTCATGATGATATGAAAAAGGGTATCGCGCCATATTGACAAATGAGGCTCCTGCAGCACTGAGTGCAACGGATCATCAGAGTAGAGGAGTAACAGTGTGAGGAAATGTAACAAAAACTAACACCAGAGACCTTGAACTTCCCATAACCCTGAGTGTCTGTTTCAAACTGACACTAGAATCTGTTCTGCTGTGGGACCGAACCCACCTGCAGGCCTTTACCCCCGATCCCCACATACTCCGTGCACGCCATTGTTTTGCCCTGCCCCACTGGATCTGTTTCTGGAACGTGAGCGCAGCGGAGAGCGGCCATGAGGAGTACACAGGAGAACTACAAGATCACGCGAGACAATGCAAACAACAAATTGATTTGTCTTTTGACGTAATGTTGATAAAGTGATGAAAAATACGATCGTGAGTCCGTCAATTGTGTTTTATTTTGAAATTGATCCTATGCGTTTCCTTGTCCGACTTCCTGTCCGGGTTGTCATATTCTGTCCAGCTTCACGCAGGCCTGCAGCGTAGTCCACTTAATGATGATGGTCTCCATATTATTGATGATGATGATGGTAATGACGATAGTTTTTGTTTGATAACGACGACTTATAAGATGGTTTCTATACTGATTAGAGCTCTCAAGAACTGCCCTCAATGTTGTGCTTTGCCTCTGGTCACTTCCTGTCAGCACCTGTGTGTCCAATCAGACTCAAAGCTGATCGTTTGCTCTTACTGACATTGTTCCCTTTTTTCTAGATCCTTGCTTGTGTTGTTCTTACTCTCTGATGTACGTCGCTTTGGATAAAAGAGTCTGCTAAGTGAATTGTAGAGTCACTTACTTTGCATTTCAGAAACTGATATGGACGCCATTGATGTTTGCCTGGACGGACAGTTTCTGGTGGTCTGAAAAAAATGGAACCCTTCATTTGATCTACTATGTCTCTGTGATGGCAAGAGCCACAAAGGGGTAATATCACTCAGGTTATTAGTTGATCACCAGCACATGTTTATTTAGCAGTCAACAATACAAACAGCTTACAAACTTAGTTTGATTTATTATGAGCTTATTTCTTCATTTAGTCTTTCATTGTTTAGATCAGGGATGTCAAACATACGGCCCGCGTGCCGTATCCGGCTCGACAGCAGGTTTCATACGGCCCGCGAGACGTTTTGGGAAGAAGGGGGAAATGTA
This sequence comes from Labrus bergylta, assembly GCF_963930695.1. Taxonomy (NCBI): domain Eukaryota; kingdom Metazoa; phylum Chordata; class Actinopteri; order Labriformes; family Labridae; genus Labrus; species Labrus bergylta. The sequence goes on from NC_089196.1 coordinate 34,242,726, forward strand.
TAAAAACATATTTTGAGATTTTTTATAAATTTAATATTTGTAATACTTATTTCCCCCGAATTGTATTAAATTATTATGTATAATGAGCAACATAAAGGTTGATATCATGATACAAAAATTACTTAATTGGGGCACTTTGAACTATCTTCTCAGCAGGGAGAAGGCCTATCATAAAAAAGACGAGTGGCCGAGCGCACGAGCTGCTCCTGCATTACCCTAATCAGCAAACAGGCTGAACACCTGAGAGAGGTGACACAGAATGCAGGTTTTCAAGAGAGATCGAAGGGGAGATATTTATTTAGTTTTATTTGCTCACAAGTTGTCAGAATTGTATCAGAGCCACGGGACTTAAGGACAGGCACACCGCTGCACTGCACGCTCATCCTGACGGTCTTCAGCTCTGTTCACACTTCTTACCAGTTTCTCCTGTCTTGACTGATGGAAAACAAAAGTTTTGGCTGATAATCACAAAGCTTCCTATGGAGTGAGCCACAAAGAGCGGCTCGTGCAAATAAAAAACAATCCTCTCTGTCCTGTGTAACGGCCCAGACCGTCTCCTCACATCCAGACTAAGTGTAGGTTGTGGACACCGGCGTTGAGCCTGATGATAGACTTATTTTACCTCTGGTTATTGTAAAAACAGTAAATTAAAATGAATATTAACTGATTTTAATTACAGATGGTTCATTTTTAGGTCACTCAGAGGTGAACGTGTTGTGTTGATCACCTAAAAGTTTCAGTGCGACATCACTTCTAAATGCAGTAGACTGCTGTTGCGCCTTTATCACCAGCTTTCATCAGACTGTAAAAATATAACTATTACTGAACATTTCATTCTTTTTTTGTAATTCAACTTTTTATTTTAATTTAACATTCAACAAACAAAACAGACAGCATTGTTGTTGTACAATAGTATGCCCAAAGTCCCATAACAACTGAGTACATAATTGGAACCAAAATAACAATTCAGTAACCACAGTATACACAGTACCACATCTTTATCATTACAATGCACCAATGGTACTACATGTATAAGCAAAAAAGTGGCCCCATAACCTGTGGAAGTTCTCACCTTCATTATTGATTACTGACATAAGTTCCATCCATTGCTTAAATTTGGTCAATTCAGTTTGATCCCCTAACAGGCAAATCCTTGGTGATTTAGGTATTGTCATACCGAACCCCGAACATTTCATTCTTATCCAAAAACGATATCACGCACAGGCTGTCCGATCATACAGAGGTCCGCTGGTTTAACCGTGGAGCAGCGCTAAAATTCTTCCTTGAATTACGCACGGAGATGAAACAGATTCATGACGCATAAAACGTCAGTGACAGAGTTAGATTACGATAGTGCGGACAAGTAGAAGAACGGACTGCCAGGCTCATATCAGAAGTCGTTTAACTGAGTTTACTTAGTTGAAGAACGAGCACTCCACACGGAGCTGATCAGACTGCAGTGATCAACGCTGAAGGATCAATTCAAGTCTGTTGGTTTGGAAACATGTTATCATTTTATAATGCCTAATACTAAAATACCTGAAGGTGACTTTGGTCTTTGCATTGTAGCGGGTTTGACAAGGTTTTAATTTTGGGGTGCCAGTCAGAGTCAACACTGTAAAAACTGAGATCGGGGTTAATTAATATTCACCAAATAAATTCAAGTAAAATATACATAATAAAAAAAACTATGGGCTGTTTCGACTAATGGTTTGTTAAATTAAACAAATATCAAGAAATTGTTGGTAACATTTTACAGCGATTGAGTGTGTGTTTCTGTGTGTAAAACCAGCTTTGAAAATGTATGTGAAATGTAATTATTTTGGATCGGACAAATGCAAAATATTGATTAATTTTAATTAAGGGGAGGTCTTTGGTTTTAGTCTCTATAGACTTCCGCGCACTTATTTTCTCTTCACGGAGTGACGTTCATCGTCAGTGCCACACATTGAGGACTCGGCTACTTTTTCCTCAGGTAAGACCTGCTTTTCTGATTTTAGTCAACAGTTTGGTACCAAGCGCTTGTAGAAGTTGAATATTTTTTGGGCTGCTGCGAGTTACTAAATAATAGCCTACAACTTTAATTCCCTGTTTAGTCACAATAAGACTGTTTTTGTCCGAAGTTAGCCTGCCATGACTTTGAATTAACATGAGAGACAAGGACTTCAATATGGGTCTCTAAATGACGTTACGTTGTATGACAATGTTTCAGTGCAACATTATGATCATAACGTTAATGTAGTAAATCAGCTCCAAAAATGTTTATCTTTTACCGAACTGCAGCGCGAGCAGCTCAACCTTAAGGAGCTAGCAAACAAGCTACGTCGGTATATGTCACCATGCTGAAACAGCCCTACACAACAAGGACTGTGGAAGTTATCGCTGAATTCTGTTCACATTTTAATGCACACATATTAGTCCCAAAAGGCTACTTTTAACTCTTTTCCCAATATGTAACCCCCCCTCCCCCCCACCGCACGCACACACACACACACACACACACACACACACACACACACACACACACACACACACACACACACACACACCGCAGACGTACGCGCACGCACGCACGCACACACACACACCACAGACGCGCGCACACGCACACACAGACACCTTAACGAGGGAACATGTTACGACTTGAACCGCCTGCTTCAACGCTCATGGCTGAACAAGGACAGTGTCTGTGGTGAGTTAGAAAAATTAAGCCAACAACATTTCGTCTCACCTGACATTAAGTAATGGTTTTTATTTAAGAAGCGTATAGTTTCATACTTTTCAAATTTGCGTGTTCCGGGAGTAATATAAAAACAATTCTCTTGTTGCACTGTTGTACAAGATATGTTTTCCCTCCTTTGCTTTAATACAAAGGTCTACTGTTGTGTTTTAGACACTCTGGTTCCTAGGGTACACAACATTGAGGGCTTTATCTGGCCAAAACGATCACGAAAAATCCACCGCTCGTCTAATATATTTATGAGTCCGTATGAGTCCGTTTTTTACATAAACATTTTTTTTACATAAAAATTTTGTTGAGTGACAAAATGTTTTGTCACTCAACATGCGTATAAACAGCATGTTTGATGGAGGTCTGTGTACATTATAGTTATTATAGAGTTTAGAATAGCTTGACAAATGGTAAATAAATGCTTTCATAAGCATATACCAAAGGAAAAAATACTGCTCAAAGCTTGCACTTTCACAGTGCAGGAGACAAAATGGTGATTCTCACCATTAAACAGCACAACTTCTAGCTGCTTAATGAACACTAAAATGAGGAAACAATAGATTCAACTGCAATTGCAGAAAAAATACATTTTACTTTTGATTAATTATGAATTAAACCCTTCATTACAAACCTCAGAGTCGGATTTACAGAAACCATAATTTATTTTTAGTTCATGTACTTTTTCTAAATGTTTAAGCCATTGTTTCTTTTATTGACTTGTCCCTTATGAGCCCATTTAATTTGGTAACTGAATCCTCACTTGTCCTTTACTATTTCAATCTGTTTTATAGTTTATTTTAGTTATTATTGCAAATACTTTTTATGTTAAGAGCAAAATAACCTTTTTTACTGTAGGTTAACTAACTATCAATTTAATATTTATAGATATGTTTGGGCTTCTGTCTGTGATGCTATTGACCTTGTCTTTTCACAGTCTTGAGAGGAACACAGAGATGGAGGCAAAACTCTGAATATTGATTGATGACCAAATTGAGAAGTTGATCCTTCCATCAGGCATCCCATCCACTGTGGAGGAGCTGCAAACTGTTGTGAAGGAGACTTTTAGTGTATCTGACGAGTTCAGTCTTCAATATCTTGACCCAGAATTCAAGGATTTCTTTACTCTCAGAAGAACGGACCAAATCAAACACAAGGACACAATAAGGGTGGTCAACTCGTCTTCGGTCATTCTCAACTTGTTTCCAGTTGATGAAAGTTTAAGCAGTTCCTTTGGCCAGACGACTACTAACTGTGATTCTGCATCACTTGCAGAGTCATTTACTGGATCGTCTTCATCACAGGACACTCTTATCTTGCAGAGGCACAGTAACACAGAACGATATCAGCCATGGCCAAAAATGTTTCCCATTCCCCAATTTGCTTATGAAACTGAAATGTACATCACAAGAGCCATGGAAGAATTCAAGAAGAGTGGAACTCTCCTGACTATCTCAAAAATCAAGGCAGATGTACTTGAGAAGCTAGCTGAAAATATATATACATATACTGCCTATCCATCCAGTGCTCAAATAAGCGATGTTGCTGAGGCTCTCGTCACAAAATTTTCATGTCTCAAGGAACCTGGCTCGTACTCTGGATTCTACGGCTGGCAACAAAGCATAAAATACAAGATGGCCAATTATCGCACCAAACTTCGTGGCTATGGTGTTCCTGAGGTTTTATGCAATGCACTGAAACGCAAGAGCTCTGCTGACCAGAGGTCAGCTAAAAATGTGAAAAAGCCTCGAAAGGCTGAGATCAACTACCTCCCTCCTTACCCAGCAGGTGAGGATGAAAACAGTCAAGAACAAGTGAGGATTCAGTTGCTCAGTGAAGTCATGAAGAGGGACAACAACAAGATAATTAAAGAAAAAATGGCAAAGACATTTGCCCACAGAAGAAATGAAATCATCAACTGTTCACCATGCATTGAAGACATCAAAGCCAGATGGCCAGCTCTTTTTGAGCCATCTCATGTGAGTTACATATAGATGCTATTAAGAAATATTTTTTTCTGTTGTAAATGAATTCACTAGTTGTTGTGGATAAGAAGGTTGATGATGTAATGTACTTGAATGAAGCATATTAACCAGCTGGATAGTTAGATGATTTAACCCAGAAGGTAAAGAATCCATAGTTAGTTTTAATACAAATCATACAAATAATGATAGGACTGGGGATTACATGTTGTATAAAGAAATGTAAGAACAATATTTACACTTGAAATACTTTAGGGTTTAAAACTGATTTCTTGTTTGTCTCTCAGCTTCAGGATGAGTTTCTTAAGATCACGATGGTCAGCCTTGAATCCCAGTTCATGTTCAAGCTTGATGAATACACTCCCAGACTGCTGAAAATCTTCCACTCCAAGGGCGGAAGTATGGGTTTGAAGTTACGGTCCATCCTACTCAAGGTATCCTCAAACAATTTTTCTGTTAGGCCAAATTGAAGTTCAGACATTTTGTGGTCAAATTACTCTAATATTACCAATTGTAGGATTTGGAAAATATCTAATCTAATGCCTCTTGCGCATGCTCAATAATCACATTGCAAGGGTAGGCGATGTCAGTCATGTGACCAGAAACAAGTTATGCTGCCATTTATCTGTGGCTTCATTTAAAATGACTCACCAGTTTCTCTTTAACCATGAATAATGATAATGATAACAAAAGGTCTGATATCACATAAGTTCAGCCTATCACCAGATCACACAGAGAACTGACTGCTTTACATGCAGAATGTGAGCAGATATATATGCTGCTGTCAAACAAATCTCTCTAGCCAGAATTTCTGTGACTCCCTCCAAAAAAGAGCCATGTGTTATTTTATAATGCATTGTTGTCTTGTACTTTTAGTACAGGAATTATATGCCAGTTAGCCAGCTAACAAACTCTATTAACCTAATAATAAAAATGCAGTTTAAACAGTTTCAAGGTTAAATGATTATTTTAAATCATGAATTTGGTTGATTTTTATTTCAGGTTCCCAGCAGTCCTCCCATCGATCAGAGTAGAGAGGCTGTCATTCATTGTTTGTTGGCTTATCTTGGGGAATCTACTGATCAGCTCTTGAAAGAGTATGATGTAAGTTTAAGTCCATCTTAAAAAATGCAAGTGCTGTCAGTGTTAACGCAAGTTGTGATTTATTCAGAGACCTTGATGCAACTTTTTTTTTATGCATTCTGTGTATGTGAGTTCAGGTAATTCTATGTATTTCTACAGATTTTGGACTTCTGCATTGGCTCCATTTTCCAACAGAAAAATGAAAATGCTAAGTTTTTAAACAGCATCAACTCTGTTGTAGTGTAAACTGGCAACAAGCAGTTCCTCTAAAAACAGAACTGCATGTGCTCATTACGCAGCTATTAGTGAGTAGGTGTAGAACAACAACCAAACCTTCTTAGTGCCAGCGTCTTTCTTCAGTTGTTTTCAATAGGTAGAGAGCGTTTGCAGCCGCCTGAAGAAAACAAGCTCTCTGCCGTTTTTGTGCGGCTGCTCCGAGCGCTCAAGTTAAAAATCTTTCAACCTTTCAGAAAGGCGCTGTTGACGTCACAGACGCTCTTTTCAAAATCTATGATATACCCCGTATTTTAGCCTCCTACAGATCGTATCTTGTACTCACATCCTCTTTGCTCCGTTTCTGCTTGGGTAAAAAATAATCTCAAATATAAAACATGCAGTAAAAAGTAACAGAGCTGTGTCAGTCTTACAGCTGCCGTTGTCAACAAACTGTTGTCATAGAGAGAGGACGGATGCGTGCAAACACTCCCGAGTGCACAGCCAGCGCTTTACTGCCCAGAAAAAACGCTAGCTGGACACGGGGCCTTAGTCACTGTTTTAAGCAAGGTGAAATATGTGCCATAGCTTTGATAGACCAAGGCTATATTGTCCAAAGGGGTGAAGAGAATTTGGTGATTTCCTAGGGGAAATTAGTTTTTGCAGCCAGGTGAAAACAAATAAGGTGTGGATCACACAGGCACATTAGGAACAACATTCAAAAATGTTAAATACATAAATACTCCCTCCTTATTAGAGCTCATTAGCTTGATCGCCTGAGTTTATAATAATGACCTTTGTCTGTGGCTGTACAGTCTGATATACACAATATTCTTGTAATTCCAGGATGCTGATGAAGACAGTGTGGCACGGGACCTGGCTGTACAAAGCATGAAGATCTACAGAATCAAGACCAATGTGTCAGAGGACCCTGAAGACATTGGAATTGTGGTTGACGGTGTCAAAGCTCTTACTGCTTTGAAGAACTTTCCCAGGGCCTGCTCCATGCTTGTTGGGCTGTTATGCAGTGGATCTTGCCTATCCAAAGGAGCTTCGATACACATTTAAAGTTTTCCAAAAACTCCTTCTTGAACTGGATAGTTCAAAGCTGTCCCCAAAAGTTACCAGCCTCAAGAATAAACTGTTAGCTTGAATAAAGGGACAATTGAAGAATGAGGTGGATGTTAAAGTCACTGTCAGGTGTTAATCATAGACGTTCAAGTTCACAAAATTGTACACAAAATTTCATACAGTACAAAGATAAGAATACATACTTGCAGTTCAGAAATATTGTTCAAATGCTAAGTACTTTAAAAAAAACTAAGAATATTCTGTGCTTGTGATGGACAGAGTTTATTGTGCAGTGTTGTTAAATGCTTATAAGCTTTTGAATCTTTGAGTAATGACAGGTCTTTGTTAGTACACTGATGGGAGCCTAGTAACTATGTGAACAAGACCCTGTGTTAAGCATTGTTTACCAAAATGATACACCATAAGGCCAGTGGATGTTCTTTGCCTGTAGTACACATGGTTTACAGCCTTTTTTTTGTAGCTCCTCCCAATATTTTATATTTGCATAATATAGCACTAAAAAAGGTTTTATAAGCTTGTTTATAATACATGTTTTTGTACTGTCCTTTAATGCACTGTGATCTTTTGTAGTGGTATTAAGTAAAGCTTACTACAAAAAAGCCAAAGTATTGAGTAGATTGTGCTTAGAAAATGTATGGCAACAAAGTGACAATCAAATGTATTGAATAGATTTAAAGCACTGTGATACTTAATGAAGCATAAATTTAATCAATTATTCTAGGTAGAAATAATTAGGAAAGGCCATGTAAATGTGTTGAATTGATTGTTTTTATTAATGTTACTAAGTGATTCCAAATATTTTTTATGTAGATTATCCATAAAAATAATTCAATTTTGATTCAACAATTAGTAAATTAAAATACATTTCTACCAAATATTAAGTACATATTAATAAGTTTCCACTATATTTTCAGTAAATTTGAATTAATTTCCACCAAATACATAATTAAAAAAAAGTTAAATTTCCTCAGTTACCCCATAAATATAAATAACTTTTTCGTGAGAAATTGTGTTTGATTTGCTTAATTTTTTTTGCTATATAACTCATATTTTGGCATCATATTACTAAATGCAATACATTTAAACACATTTTTAAAATAGTATGTACTAATTTAGTTTTTTTTTAAATAACTGAAATAATTCAGTAGTTTTTATTAAAGTTGAAGAACTTTAAATCTACTTAATAAATTTACGTGTCACTTTGTTGCCTTAATTTTTTTAAGTAACTAATAGTCAAACTTTTTACGGTGTAATATTTGTTTTCTTTCAGTGTTTGATTTTGTTTCCATTGTGGCGTTTATGACCCCTGCTATGAATGTAACCAGTTTATTCAGATCCACGCACACTTTCCCTTCTTCTGTTTGTTCTGGCTGTTTGTTCTTCTGGCCTTCATTTGTATCTTCCATCTCTCTCCCTCTCCCCTGTTTCACCACCTTCACAGCTTCTGCATATGTGATTGTATTGTGCACTCTGACTTGTTGAACCTGCACCTCCGTTTTCATCACCTCACATATGCCACACTGTGATTCCCTCCACAGTTACAACACTTTGGTTGCATACCTGTTTTACACTGCTCATATTCATGATCCTCCCCACACCTTGCTCACCTTCTCCTTCCCTTACATGTCTGAGCAGTGTGTCCAAATCTTTGACAGTTAAAGCATCTCATTGGTCTGGGTATATATTCCCTTACATTGTAGGTCATATATCCCAACATAACTTTCTGAGAAATTCCTTCTCTTCAACCCTGATTTCCCCACTTCCTCCTCCAGATCGTAGTTTCCTTTGTTTCTTTATACCAACGAGCTCAAAAGAATTGCCTCTTTTGTCTCTTGTTCTCTCACTTCCCTGACTGATCTCCATACTGTCCTCACTTTTAATCTCTTCTGAGTCACCCCATTCTGGTCTGTTCACAGCATAGCTGTGCCTACCCGCGATAGCTTTCACAGATCTGTTGAGTTTCCCCGTGTCATCCAGGGATATCCCTCGCCTCCGATTTCCAGGTGTCAACCGTAACTTTTCCTGTGTTAAATCAGCAGATTCTTCATCTAATCTTACTTTCAAACTCTTAACCATGAGTTTGTTAAGGTGCTGTCCAACCCGGCTACTACACTGAGCATGCGCCTGTTCCGCCTGGACCTTCTACGTAGCCTCGGAATACTACGCCGGCTACATCCAGCGGCCTGTGAAGCAGCGGAGCCTCGTACCAGCGGAGTCTGCCAGCGGAGGAGACGGAAGCGGTGTGACCGGAAGCAAAAACGGGGATGCCGAGCGGGGCTAACAACCAAGCTAAAAGCTAACCCGCACAGAACGCCGCTTCCTTCCATCCTGCTTTCTAATGTCCGCTCCCTGGAGAACAAACTGGACTACCTGAAGCTGGATTTAACTGCAAAACGGGAGATGAGAGACTGCTGCGCCATATTTCTCACAGAAACGTGGCTGAAACCATCCGTTCCAGATGAGGCAGTTAGCATAGAGGGGCTAACATTATTTCGGTCGGATAGGAGCAGCTCTCTCACTGGTAAATCCCGAGGCGGCGGTGTTTGCATATTCACCAACAACAACTGGTGCAACAACGGTGAGATAGTCTCAAGTCACTGCTCTCCTGATGTAGAACTACTGACTATTGTTGGGGTTGTATCAAGTCAACTTTGGTTATATTCTTTAATAATTAAACTTAATTATTAATAATATAAATAAAACATCATTAAACTATGTTTAATCTCGTTTTGGGGCACCAACCTGTAATCAGGTAAATATAACCAAAATATCACTCAAATTAGTTATTTAATTACTAATATTATTAATAATGAATAACTATATTTAATAAATTGAAGGCGTGAAATCCGTACACAAAGCCTTCGCACCCAGCTTATATCACAATGCAAATACACCAGTAATCAGAAACAACTGCTCTCTTAAATTATAACAGAATTTATTTAAACAAAGCAACATAAATCCAAAATCAATGAACTTAATTAAACAAATAACTATTATAAACTAATCTAAGCAACAAACATTATCAAGCAAGGCTTGTGGATGAGGTGTAAATGTGTGTGTGTGCAGATGAGTGTGTATGTAGATGTGTGAGGAGGCGCCAGCCCAGCCACACACCACTCCTCATCAACGGCACAGCAGTGGAGAGAGTTAGCAGCACAAAGTTCCTGGGGGTGCAGATAACAGACACTCTGACCTGGTCCCTTCACACCGGCGCTCTTGTGAAAAAAGCGCAGCAGCGCATGCACTTTCTGCGTCGGATGAAGAGAGCACACCTCCCTCCTCCTATTCTCACCACCTTCTACAGAGGCACTATAGAGAGCATCATAACAAACTGCATCTCTGTCTGGTCTGGAGCCTGCAGTGCCTCCGACTGGAAGTCCCTGCAGAGAGTGGTGAGGACGGCGGAAAAGATCATTAAGACTCCACTTCCTCCCATCCAGGAGATCGCAAAGATCCGCTGTCTGACCAGGGCTCAGAAAATCAGCAGAGACACCTCCCACCCCCACCAAGGACTGTTTTCGCTGCTGGACTCTGGAAAGAGGTTCCGCAGCCTCTGAAGCAGAACTTCCAGGTTCTGTAACAGCTTCTTCCCACAGGCCATAAGACTTTTGAACAGGAAAAAATAATCCCTCCATTCCCCCTCAAACCCCCACACAGGACTACTTCACTGGACTGTAAAATACAATATAACGTGCAATATATTTATCTGTATAGTATTTTTACTCATAGTTTTTCTTTTTATATCTATTTATATCTGCACCTTATTTTTATTTTTTATATGTAAATACATGCTGCTGTTTTTATCCTGCACTACAACGAGCCAAATGCAACGAAATTTAGTTCTTATCTGCACTGTAAAGTACAAGTTTGAATGACAATAAAGAAAGTCTAAGTCTAAGTCTAAGTCTAAGTATTGTAATCCGCATCGTTTACAACTGATCAGGTATACACAGTTTTTGGAGTGTGGGCTTCCCATATATTTCATTTTAAAAACATTTATATTGTATCTGCTGCGCAACCAAGTTTGGTGCTTAGAAAATTCCACGTGACCTCTGGATTTAGGGGTCAACATGGGTTGGACTCTTGCTTTGACCAGGTAATCTTTCAGGTTCCTGTTTTTTCTGAACACTGCAATGATTCTGTGGTCTCGTAAAATCTCGGTTTCTGCGATGATGTTTTGAAAATTATTTTTAATAACTCTGACTAATTTAATCGTTGCTGGAGAGAAAGTAGTAACAAAGAGCAAAATAGAGGAAAGCAATTGGGGTTTTGTTTCCTGAAATGTCTTGAAGGACCTTCTAAGAAAGCAGCGGGAATACCCTCTGGTGGCCAGTGCTGAGAACAGCGTTTTAGTGGCCTGTTTAAAGTCCTCTTTGTCGCCACATATTCTGTGAAATCTCAGCAGTTGAGACTTTACCAGCCCAGCATAGGTGTGTTTAGGATAGTGGCTAGTTTTGTGGAGTAGAGCATGACTATCTGTCTCCTTGAAACATACTTTGATGTCCAATTTGTTTGTTTTCTGGAAATTTTACCTTTGTATGTGGTAGTGTCAAGAAAGTCTACCGAGGTGTAGCTGGTGGTAGACTTCAATGAAATGGACGCATTGTGATTGTTCAGAGTGGTTAAAAAGTTATCAAAATCCTCCTTAGTGTGAGGCCAGACCCCCCCCCCGCCCCCCCATATGTCATCCAAATACCTACAATAGTTTAGAAGTTTGACACGAGGCTAGGGCAGACGTCTCCCATTCCGCCATGAAAATATTTGCGTAAGCTGGAGCAAACATTTTGCCCATCGCCGTGCCTTTGATTTGAAGAGAGAACTCACCATTAAACTCAAAGTCATTTCGAGTCAAATTGATTTCCAGCAATCGTATCAATTCCTTTTCTGGTCTCTTTTTACCCGGATGTTTTTTAAATATGTTTTTTACGGATTGTATGCTTTCTCAAATATCAATATTCGTGTACAATCTGTCGATATCAATGGTGAAAAGAAGCGAATAGGGTAGGGTTAGGGTTAGGTTAGGTAGGGGGCACAGAATTTCTTTATTTAAAAAATAAAAAATACTTATAGACAAACATACAAACCATACAAATGGTAATAACACTAATATTTCTTATAAGTAAATACAAAATAAAATAAATACAAATGACTAGTGTTACAGAACAAACAATACAGTTTAGGGAGCAGAAGTGGTCACAGGCAGCCCAGGGACGGCAGGGGATGGATTTAAATGTTTCTGATTGCATCTGGAGAGAGAAGATGAATATTTGTGAAACAATCTGCATTTTGTAATAAAGTGTTTTATTTAAATATTATTTTCTCTTCTGAGCAGTACAGAAAACTCAACTCAATAGTTTTCCTTGCAACCAGACCTACAGCATGCACACATATCTATTCAGTGAGGACTTCTTTCACAAAATGCATTCATGCTCTTAGACATCAATACTCTAAAGGCAAGAGCTTAAAACTATTAATGACAACAGGAGGAGGAAAATAAACATGTTAATCTACTATGGTGAAAGCTAACTAAGTACAGAAATGTAAGTAAATATAAAAGTAGGTTTTGTGTCCCAAACAACGTAGCCTACTATACAAAAGAAGAAGTGTATTTTCTTAAACTGGTTATTTTCTTAACATGAATAATCTGTACCTTATAAAAGTACAGTGGAAATAACGGATGTTAACTCGAGCTAGGAATCATTGACGTTACTATCATCCATCAATGATGATCCACCAACCAACACCTCTCACTCAATGCAGACTCTCAGCTGTGAACTTTGCTTTTTTACTTCGTTTATATTGACATGCACCTTAACTGCCTCTGCTTTATCTGGTCTCATGCACTACATCACTTTATTCTATCCATTTTATATCAGTATTCATACAGTTCTGGTTAATTTATTCCTGTTGTTTCTTATCCATCATTGCACTACAGTCACTTTATTTATCTCATTTTTACCTTACAGTTATATTGTATATATTAGTTCTGTTGTTCCATTATTCACCATGCACCTTATAACTTATCATTTAGTATTTGCCTACTTGCACATAGCTCTGTATATATATATATATATATATATATATATATATATATATTTATTTCTCGTTTACTGCACATAGTTCTGTTTACATCTGGTCACTACTACACATAGTTATGGTTACATCTGTTTACATCTGTTCACTCATATCTACTCCTTTATATTTTATATTTTGTATTTTTAAGTTAAGTTTAAGCTTTAAGTTGTATTTAAATTGACACTTTATATTTAGGTTAAAATGTTTTGTCTACTTGCACTGTTGTTAATTTACTGCTCTGTGTCCCCCCGGGGACAAATAAAGTTTTTTGAATTGAATTGAATTGAATTGAAATAACGAGCTATCTTAACTACAACAGATAAATAATTGATCCGTGCAGCACGTTACCTCTGTGTCTTTTTCACATTTTTTCTCCTCTTCTTCTTTTTCGTCCCTGGGCTCCGAAGCCTTTGTTGTTGTTGTTTTTTACATTATGGATGTTTATAGACTTCATGTTAACCAGTATGGTCAGTGTCACTTACTTCTAATAAATCACCTGCCCTCCTCCCCCACAACGAGCAGGTAACGAACAGGTAACGAGCAGGTAACAAACAGGTAACGAGCAGGTAACGAGCAGGTAATGAGCAGGTAACGAGCAGGTAACGAGCAGCTGTGTTGTGATGTGCCGGGCCAAGCAGAAGGCAAGAAAATAGAGCCTTTTTAAATGTGTGATAGTTGTGTTTTCATTACTAAATAATAGCATGAAAATGATATTAGATAAATAATATTTAGTGATATTTAAACTAATTTTTCCTTCTATTTCTTCTTCTTATCTTCAACTTTTCTGCAGCTCTCATTTGGGTCGCCAGCGGCGCCCCCTATGGAGGCTGGCGCCTCTAGCATTTGCCTATACTGCCGATGCCACTGGCCGGCCCTGGCCAGCATTACAGACTGACTGAAATGCGGGAGTGATGGGATGTGATATTTAGTCTAAAGTGTGTTGACCAAAAGTCATCATTCTCAACTACGGAATCTTTTGCCATGAAAACACCAATGCACCTCGTAATCTCTCTTGCTCTTGCAATCGTTTGGGCAAGAGGGGCTGCAAACCGGCTTGTCAGTGTGGGTTTGCCTGTTAATGTGTTTTTAACAAGGGGAGGTGATTGGAGCTTCTCATTGTGGAGTGGATTAAATGCTGCATCATGTTTGTTGGGCTATTTGTGTAGTTCCCTGTCTTCTTGTAATATTTGCACACAGTTTTTGTCTTTTCTCTTATCTTCTCAGCTCTTTCATTTTGTCTCTGATTTATAAGACGGTTGTGTGGTCGGAATTTCAACATCTTGCACTGCAGCTGCCATGATAAAGACTGCTTGTTACAACCAGGTTACAACCAACCGCCTCTGCTCTTCAGGTGCTGAGGCTCACGAGAGTGATGTAGGAAGTCAAACAAGAGAAGCATGAATAGATGGCGCCCTCTGCTGTTTAAAAAAAAGTACTGCGATTCAGTTTTTCAGAGTATCAAAGTGAACGTTGACACCTTTGAATCAATTTTTAACTGCCTCAGGATTAATCTTTACATCCCTAGTATGCAGGTGTTGGAAACAGGAAGTTAGTTATTGTAGTTTGTCAGCAGGGGGAGCTTCAGCAGTGGCACACAGGTACTGTACATCACCTGTAGTAGTCCCTTTTTTAGTGCAGTCATACCTGCGTCAGGTGTGAACACGAACAGATTTCGATTGGCTGTGACTGACCCTTAAAATCTGCTTTGATAGTTACTCTGTAGATTCAGATGAACCAGGTCCATTTAGATTTTCATTCATTTCAAAGAGCGTCCCATTGATTGACTAACGATGTAAATGATCATTCACTGTGAAACTGTCGACAGTTTTTAGACAATTAAATAAAACATGTTAAACACAGAAGTTTAGAAGAATAGAACTTTATTTGTCCACAAAGTGGAAAATTGTCTTTGGCTTCACAAGAATAAGACAGATGACAAACAACACAACATTCAAGCACAGCAGGAAACCAGGAGAGCGCCTGTAGTCCTCGACAACATCACAGTCAGCATGGTTCGTGAATTTAAAATAATAATTTAGTATAATAATAAGCTAGAGTTTTAAGACATTTCATAAAGATATAGATTTAAAAACAGTAATTTCATAAAACAATGTGCAGTTAGAGTTGGGGGGGGTCGTTTTCTCCTTTATGAATTTAATAATTTTATTGCATTTGGTACAAATGATTTTTTATAAACATTTTTTGTGGCTCTTGGCAGTCTGAATCGCCGACCTGATGGAAGCACTTTGAACTGGGAGTGCAGTGGATGAGAAGGGTCACTTGTTATGTCTTGGGCTTTCTTTTTAGTGTTCAGTACATGCCTGTCACAAAGAGGCATCTGTGGTTTCCCTATGATTTTACTAGCGGTATTGACCACTCTTGTCAGTTTGTTTTTACATTTAACATCTAAATGCCCGTACCATGAGACCATGTTAAAAGACAAAATACTTTCTACCATTTCAAGAATCTTTTTACTCACCCCAAACTCATTCAGCTTCCTAAGTAGGTGTAGCCTCTGCAGAGCTGTTTTAAAGACATAGTCTGTGTTATCTATGAATTTGAGGTGACTATCGATGTAAGTTCCTAAATATTTAAAGCAGTTTACATTTTCAACCATTTATCGATCACTGAAGATCATTTCAAAAGGACGATGGTCAATAATAACTCAAGTTTTTGTCTTTTTTTAATGACAGTCTGAAAGTTCTTCTCTTGATTGACAGCTGAGGTTTCAACATGAAGACAATCTCTGCTGCTTCTGATCACACACACTTTAATTTCTTCTCATGAATCTTAAAATAATGAACTCAAACTTCCTTCAGGGAGAAATGAAGGGTGTGTCTTTTGATTACCTGCCAGATGCGGTATTTCCTGGTCTCAGTAGGACTCTGACTCTGTCTCGTTCTGACGCAGATCTGTTCTCTGTGTTGAAGGTAAGAGACACTTTTCACTGTTTTTTAAGACTCTCTGTTTGATTTAAGTGTCAAAAGAGCTGTAAGCTAACAGTTAGCCACCAGGTTCATTAGCTGCTCTGACTATAGTAGAAGTGCAGGCAACACAATGACTCTCAGTTAGCATGCAGGCTATGCTAACATGCTAACATGCTAACAGTACAGTTTTACACAACAGAGGGAGGGCATGGAGCTGTCCTCATCAGTTAGGACTAAAAATAATCACTCCATCAGCTCAACTGATTCCACAACTGAAACTGGACGGTTGCCAAGCAACACAAACACTCCTCTGCAAGTCAAGTCAAGTCAAGTCAAGTCATATTTATTATAGAGCACATTTAAAAACAGCTACAGCTGACCAAAGTGCTGTACAATACATTAAAAAAGAAAAAACAACTTGAGATCACAATGTCCACAAGAGAGAAATATATATATATGTATATATATATATATATATGTATATATGTACATATATAAAGAAAGAATATTTAAAGAAAGCAACAAAGGAACCTGAAAGAAACGGTCTATTCAGGACCAGAGGACTCAAATGCTAAAATATAAAAGTATGTCTTGAGACAGGACTTAAAAGAGTCAACAGAGGGTGCAGACCTGATGGAATGAAGGAGGCTGTTGCACAGCTTAGAGGCTTTTACTGAAAAGGCCCGATCTCCCTTTAGTTTGAGCCGTGAGCGGGGAACAGCCAGGAGGCCCATGTCTGATGATCTCAGGCGCCTAGATGAGGTGTACGGCCTGAGGAGGTTGGTAATATATGGGGGGGCCAGGCCATTCAGGGCTTTAAAAACAAACAACACAATCTTATAATCGATTCTGAATCGTATTGGGAGCCAATGAAGGAACGCTAGGACAGGACTGATATGCTCCCTCTTCTTGGTTCCAGTCAGCAGCCTTGCTGCAGCATTTTGGACCAGCAATTGCAGTAGTCAAGCCGGGATGAAATGAGCGCATGGGTTACTGTCTGTAAGTCACTGAATGAGAGGATAGGTTTTAGCTTGGAAAATGTACGGCGCTGAAAGAAACTGGATTTGACAACTGGATTTACCTGCCGATCAAATGTAAAACCTGAGTCGAAGATAAAGCCAAGGTTCCTGTCGTGGGGCCTAATGTGGCTGTATAACTGACCTAAGCTGTTGGCGACCTGTTTGATGATGTCGGGGGGGGCAAAAAGAACAGCTTCGGTTTTTGACTCATTTAATTGTAGGAAGTTATGGGCCATCCAGTGTTTTATGCCTTCAAGGCATTGTATAAGAGAGGTGAGTTCTGCGAGATTGTTTGGTTTGACCGGTAGATAAAGCTGAGTGTCATCTGCGTAGAAGTGGTATGAGAGGTTGTGCTTCTGGATAATTTGACCCAATGGGAGCATGTATAGTGGAAATAGTAGAGGGCCTAGGATGGATCCCTGTGGTATCCCACAGCTCAGACCAGATTGGGAGGATGTGGCGTTAGTTAAGTTTACAGAGAAGGTTCTGTTGTTCAGGTATGATGTAAACCAAGTCAGGGCTGTGCCCCCAACACCAACCCAATGCTACAGGCGATTCATTAAAATTGTGTGGTCGACAGTGTCAAATGCTGCAGTAAGGTCCAGTGAGATCAGGAAAGCACAGTTTCCAGAGTCCATTGTAAGCAGAAGGTCATTGTAGATTTTGAGAAGTGCAGATTCTGTGCTATGCTGCTCTGAAACCTGATTGAAATTTGTCTAAAATACTATTATGATGAAGGTAGGGTAGCAATTTCTCCAGAATAACCTTTTCTAGCACCTTAGAAAGGAAGGGTAGTTTTGAGATGGGTCTGTAGTTGGAAAGTAGTATGGGGTCCAGGTTGGGTTTTTTTTAACAAGGGCTGCACTATAACATGTTTAAATGAGGGAGGAACAGCACCAGTTGACATAGAGCTGTTTATAATGGAGAGGATAAAAGGGCCGGTAATATCAAAGGAATCTTTGAGGAGCTTGGTACGTACTATGTCACTGGGGCAGGTGGCAGATTTCATTTTAAAAACCGTCTCTTTGAGTGAGGTGAAGGTGATAGGCTCAAAACAGTTTAACTGGGCAGAGCAGTTGAAGGGCGGGGAGGCTGAGATGTGCCTGGTAGGGGCTGAGATATTTTTTCTAATGCCAGCAACTTTTTCAGTGAAGAACTTTAGGAAGTCTTCAGCTCTACTAAGGGGAGTGTCTAGAGAGGATCCAGGAGGGGGGCAGGTGAGAGAGTTTATAATATTGAATAGGACTTTAGGATTATGGTGATCTTTTGAGATGATATCTGAGAAATGTTTTGCTCTCGCTGCCTTGACTGCAATTTGGTAGCTGATCAGCCGCTCTTTAAGGATGTCATGTGAAATTTGGAGCTTATCCTGCTTCCACTTGCGTTCAGCTTGTCTGCAGCTCCTCCTTAGGGCTCTAGTGGATTCAATAATCCAAGGCTGTGATTTAGGCTTTGGTTTTTTTATCTTGAGAGGAGCAATATGGTTGAGAATTGAGGAGCAGGTAGCATTAAATAACTTAATGTGATCCTCAGTGCAGAGTTCAGTAGGAATATTTTCAACGGACAGAGTATCTTGAGCAGCTAAGAAAGCAGCTGAGAATAAACTGGCAGTGGAAGAGTTAATGTAATGAGAGTAAAGCATGGGGAGGAGACCATTTGATGACAGGTCAGAGAGAGACACATTAAAAATAATGGCACTGTGATCTGAAAGACAAGGGTCCATTATTTCCAAATTGTTATTAGGAATACCAGACAAGACCAAGTCCAAAGTGTGGCCATGTTTATGAGTGGGACCTGAGACATGCTGTGCAAAATTAAATGATTCAATCAGGTTTAAAAATTCACCGACAAGTGGTTTTGATGGACAACATACATGGATATTAAAATCACCCAGTATTAAAATTCTTTCAAATGATGGCACAGTTTGCGATAAGAGGTCTGCAAACTCAGTGATAAAATGTTTATCTGATTTTGGAGGACGATATAATATGATGATAAGAAGAGGGTTTGCTGTACCCACTTTGTTTTTAAAAACTGCTGCCAGGCCCCGCCCCGTCCGGAGGGTCGTGGCGTGTTAAAGAAGGAACAGTCATTTGGAGAAAGCTCAATAAGTGGACTTACATCATTGGAGTTCGGTCAAGTTTCAGTCACCAGAAGGAAATCTAGGCCCTGGGATGTGAAAAAGTCGTGAAGAATAAAAGTCTTATTTAGCGCTGATATGGCATTTATCAGAGCCAGTTTAATCGGGGCCGCATTACTAACGTGCGCTAGTGGCGTCCATGGCAGAGAGCGGGGGGCGCTCTGCTATGGATCAGTGTGAGGACACAGAGGAGGGAGTCCCTCCCTCTAAAACCTCTCTGTGTGAGGAACATGAAGCTCTGAGGTGAGGATCTCTAACTGTCCATGACTCTTCTCCATGTCACAGCTCAACACTCACATCACTCCACCTTCATCATCATCATCATCATCACCATCATCATCATCATCATCATCATCATCATCTAAATCATCATCATCACCACATCATCATCATCATCATCACCACCACATCATCATCATCATCATCATCATCATCATCTGCTGCTCACAGTAACTGATAATGTTTGTTTTTTTGTATCAGGATGCAGGAACAGAGACCAGACTCTCCTGGACCCAGCTGTGTGTCCATGAAGAGTGACCGGTCTATGAGTCGCCCTGTGAACTTTAAAGATGGACGTCCTGCTGATGGAAGGTGAGATCTGACATTGACAAAAAGCTCTGTTCTGCTTTTCTGTAGGCTCACTCTTTCATCCTCAGCCATTTACATCACTCTCAGTCTTCAGTCCATGTTCACCTCTCCCAAGACTCGTACTTTTCTCCTGTTTCTCCTACTTCTCCACCAGAGGTCCTCAGAATTCACCTCCTTCTCTTCTAGGTTTCAATAGCCCAGACTTTCCCCTCTACTCTACTCACCTGTCTTCATTTTCCTCATCAGCTTCATGTAGTTTTCTTACCACTTCATGATCATTGTGTGCTTTGGTTCCATCTTGTGTTTTTTAATTTGAAGTTTTTGTTCTTGAACCCTGACCTGCCTGAAGGCTGTAAAATGTGGAAAAGAATCATTTTATTGCAGCTGTGAGTCCATTTTTTTCTGCATTTGGGTCTTTCCCTGCGCCCTATTTCCCTGACCCTGTCAGAACTTAACCTGCCTGACACAGAACCAGCCGACAGTGTGATGGACTTCATGACTTTAATGCAAAAACAGCCCTACTAGAAAGAAGCTAAATATTCTTAGACAAAGTCAAAATAATAGGCCAAACCTTAAAAAGAGACAAATCTGAGGAAAGATTTATTTTTGGGCTTCTTCCGTTATTTAGAGACGGGACAGTAGATAGAGTCGGAAATCAAGGAGAGAGAGAATGGGGAATGAGATGCAGGAAAGGAGCCACAGGTTGGATTTGAACCCGAACCACCAGCTTTGAGGGTTACAGTCTCCCTGCATGGGACACGCACACTCACCACTAGGCCACCAGCACCCCAATTAAAGCATTTTTAATGAATGAACATTTTTGTTTTTCCCTCAGGTAGAATGAATGTCCTCTCCTTCCTCACTCCCAATGATGACCAAAACAAACAGACATACTGTCCACAATATCAGATTTCATTCACTGAGAGTCTGCTTCTGCACGTCCATTTTAAAGCATGCACCATCAAGGATGGGAGCCACGGTTTAAAAACTGTGATTAGAGGATTATGGTCCACGTGGTGGATGTTGGATGTCCTGACTTTGTCCACAGCCCAGATCCTGAACCTGATGAGGTTCTGCTGGTGAGATGTTGGGCATTGAAAGCTGCAGGTCAAGTTCACTAACCTACCTGGTCCATACATCCTGCTGATCCAGCTGACCATTGTACTGATATCTGACTACACTTTCTCCTGGACTACATAGTTTAACACTTGATCCTTGTTTTAGTGAATGGTGTCTGAGTCCAGCTGAGGCACGTTTAGTACATCAGGGATGATGTCATGGTGGTATACTGAACATTTGGTCTAGTGATCTTGGCAGGACACTGGTGAGCAGATGTATCATGAAGACTGCAGACAAAGATCTTCAAAGCTCTTGAGTGTTTTTACAAACCTTGTAGGATCCATATTCTGGACTTACTCACAATATAAAAACTACTGTGATGGTGCAAGCAGCACTTATTTCCATCTGAAGTGATGTCAGTCTGAAGACTTTGTCCCAGAAGTGAGTTCTAGGTTGAGGTTCCTGAAGTTGTTCTGGACAAGTTCTTGATCTTGATCTGTTCTGTATCCTAATAGTAATTGCTGCTCGTTGTAAATGCTGCTCGGTCTCTAAATGTACTATGGGAGGTAGAGCCTTCAGTTATCAGGCCTGCCTGTGATACCTACGGTCTCTAAATGTACTATGGGAGGTAGAGCCTTCAGTTACCAGGCCTGCCTGTGGTACCTACAGTCTCTAAATGTACTATGGGAGGTAGAGCCTTCAGTTACCAGGCTCATCTCCTCTGGAATCATCTTCCAGATGGGGTATGGGAGGAGACACACTCTGTGTTTTTAAGAATACAATTAAAAGTAACTATACATTTTATAGTTAGGGCTGGCGCTGGTGTAGACCAGCTCTTAGTTATGCTGCTATAGGCTTAGACTACTGGGGGAGCTGGCACCTTGAGCTCCTATATCTCCATCCCTCTCTCTCTCGCTCTCCTTCTCTCTCTCTCTCTGTGAGATCATATTACTGCATGTTGCTATCTGTAAATCTCAGTTACTAACCACAGAATCTTTCTGAGCTGTGTTTATCTTTAAGTCGTCTTCTGTTAACTTTAGTTTCATCAGTCTGAAGAATTTGAGGACAGACACAGTGTTGGCTGTATTCTGAGTGAGATACTGTTCTAATAGAAACAGAGAGAACTGTGGAGAACTTCACCTCTGCCTCCTGATTACTGATTATCCATCTGCCAGTTTAAACTGGAACAATCTGATTAAAAATTATCTTTCTTTGTTTATTTGTTTGTATCAGGATGCAGGAACAGAGACCAGACTCTCCTGGACCCAGCTGTGTTCAACAGGAGAGCTCCAATGTTCACAGAGATCAACCAGACCAGCAGAATCCAACAGACCTGGACTCCATCTTTATGGTGTGTTCAACACACTGTTAATTAATATTGTAGTGGCAATTTCTTCTTGTGTGTCATATAAAAATTGTCACTTGTGTCATATGAGCCAACCTGTTCGTTCCTGATGCGTGTCCACTTTAATATACTCACAGATCCCTTGTTTCACTTGATTTTTTGTTTTATTCGTAATTCCACTTGTATCCAGAACAGATCCAAAATGAATATATCAAAACTCAAAACAAAAGGTCACGATCAAAAAACATTTGCTGCTTGGCTCCTAAACCTCCACCACAGTCCACAAACAAAACGATCTACCTTTTTTTCTCTCCACCTGTGCATCGCACCCAAATTAATCAACTCGGCTCCACCTTAACTCGGCTCCACCCATAACACAAAATACCTGCCAAAATATGCCCAAATAAATCCATTATTCACCATAAAGGTTTCCATGTCAAATCAGGTACTCATAAATTAATACTTATTTCTTACAACACAAAAAATATACTCTATTAACACAAACTTAAACCATACTTCTGAAACTAAAGTTATCATGATTAAAATGGCCTCCACAAATCCGGCCCCTAATTATAAGGCAGGAGGAATTATAATTACCTTTCTTCAATAGTGTATATCACACTGCTTACATTAACAAAGGAATTCTCCAAAACTATAACGATCCTACTATTTCATCAATTTCATACATATTACATTTCATATACAACAGATTTTTTTTTTTTTTTTTTTTTCTTGATTCTTCCTGGAAAGAGAGTTACTGATAGTCATTTGCGGGGCAGCGATCCGCCTACACCCCTTAGTCAGCGTCAGTCATTAGTTGTTATGTCATTAGTCATCAGTCTCACAGATGAGACAAAGTTTGGCAACAGGTCGTTCCAAAGTGCTTGATCTGGTCTTGACCAGCACACGCCGAACAAGACCTTTTGAATCCATTTTTGTCTGCACTACTCTCCCGAGCAGCCAAGAATTTCTTGGTGCATTTTCATCCAAGATCATGACGATGTCTCCTAGCTGAAGATTTTGTTTAATTTTGTTCCACTTCTGGCGCTCCTGAAGATTTGGTAGATACTCCTTCACCCACCTTTTCCAAAATAAATCTGCCAGATATTGAGTTTGCTTCCACCTTCGACGTGAGTAGCAATCATCCTTACCGAAAAGACCAGGTGGCAGCAATGGTTTCTTCTTGAGCAACAATAAATGATTTGGTGTTAGAGCTTCGAGGTCGTTTGGGTCATCGGATGATGCAGTTATTGGTCGGTCATTGATTATAGCTTCCACTTCACAGAGAAGAGTTTGTAGGCACTCATCATCTATTGTTTGTTCACGAAGCATTGACTTTAAGATCCTCTTCACCAACTTTACTTGTCTCTCCCATATACCACCAAAGTGCGGGCCAGTGGGTGGATTAAAAATCCATTGTATCCCTCTTTCTGTAAGAGGATTTTGTATCTTGGTTTGATTCATTTCTTGTAAAGAAGCTCTTAGCTCTCTATCAGCTCCTACTAAGTTGGTACCATTATCGGATCTGATGAGAGCTACCTGTCCTCTTCTACACATGAAGCGTCGAATTGCATTTATGCATGAATCTGTGTCCATCGTGTGGGAGACTTCAATGTGCAGAGCACATGTTGTTAAACATGTAAACAACACTCCATATCTTTTGATGATGCTGCGACCTTTCTTGACCTCTATGGGACCAAAATAGTCTATCCCTACGTTTGTAAAAGGGGGTTTGTCAGGTAGCAGCCGATCCACTGGCAAGTCTGCCATTTTCTGTTCTTGAGCTTTAGCATTATTTTTTCTGCAAATGACACAACGGAACAAAAGCTTTCTCACTGCAGCATTAGCTGAGGGTATCCAATACCGCTGGCGCAGACGAGAGAGCATGATGTTTCTGCCAGAGTGTCCAGTTTTCTCATGTATGTCCTGCAGCAACAAGTTTGTGGCATGAAGACCCTTTGGCATTATTATAGGGTGTTTTGAACTTTCTGGCATTGCAGATCTATTCAATCGTCCTCCAACTCTGAGCATGCCATCTTTAAGGTGTGGATCCAGTCTGTAGATAGGACCTTTTCTTTTCAGCACCTGTTTTCCTCTTTCCAAAGCTGAAATCTCTTCTTGGAAGCTGCAACTCTGACAAAACTTAACAATCTGCATTTCTGCTCTGTTCAACTCTTCCACAGTAAGACGCCCTTGGTTTGGTGAAGCTTTAGCGCCAACAACTGTTTCTCTTATTTTCTTGTTTTTCGAAATCAAATGGTCTTTCGCTCTGAGTATCCAGGCTATGGCTCGTTTTAGACGCCACCAGCTTGAATAGTGATTTATTAATTTTCCAACTGCACACGAGCTCTCTGTGATTGTTGAAAGCACCACTATTGCGTTTCTCACCTCTTTGTCATCTTCAGAGAGCCTCAGACTTTCATGTTTGTCAGTTTCTGTTTTTCTTGCATCCTTTAAGAAGGATGGCCCCTTTGTCCAGATCTGATTGGTCAAAAACTGTTCCACTGCCAGTCCACGTGAGGCATGATCCGCTGGATTTTTAGAAGTTTCTACATGACTCCACTGTTCCACATTTGTAGCCTCCTTGATCACTGCAATTCTGTTAGCAACAAAAGTCTTCAACCGCAGTGCTTCATTTGCAATGTATTTTAGCACAGCTGTGCTATTCGTCCAAAAAGCTGAGGCCTGAAGATCAATCTGTAGCTCTCTTTTTATCACCTTGTCAATGTTTACAGCCATTACTGCTGCAGTAAGCTCCATTCGAGGAATGGTTGTTTGTTTCAGTGGGGCTACTCTTGCTTTTCCCATCATAAAGGCACAGTGAACATGACCTTTATCATTTGTCAACTTAAGATATGATACTGTTCCATAACCGGTTTCGCTGGCATCTGAGAAGTGATTGAGCTGGGCTGCAACAATCGGACCGAACTCATTTGGTTTGATGCACCTAGTTATCTGGAAGCTGGCTACTTGAGGCAGTTGGTTCACCCAGACAGACCATTCATGCAAAAGATGTTGAGGAATTTCCTCATCCCAGGAAATCTTTTCCTTGCACAGTCTTTGGAGGATCATATTTGCAGGGAGTACAACTGGAGCAATAAAACCAAGCGGGTCATATATTGAACTCACAATAGAAAGAACTCCTCTTCTTGTCATTGGTTTTTCCTTCATGGCAACTTTGAACTTGAATGAGTCAAGAGTTTTCACACCACGGCACACCTAGTGCTCTTTCTATAGGAAGAGCATCTTTTGAAAGATCCAGACCTTTCACTTCTTTAGCCCTTTCATTCTCAGGCACCGACCGCAAGAGTGTGTGGCTGTTGCTAGTCAAATTGGAGAGTTTGAAACCGCCTGCAGCACACAAAGTTGTGAGGTTTTTCCTTAGAGCTACAGCGTCCTCCTCATTGCTGACCGCCTTTAAGCAATCATCCACATAAAAGTTTTTCAACACGGTTTCAACAACATCAGGCAATGCTTTAGCTTTATTATCTTCTGCGGTTTTGCGCAAAGCATAATTTGCACAGCTGGCGGATGAAGTTGCCCCAAACAGATGGACAACCATTTTATATTCAGCCATTTCTTGAGTGAGATCCCCTTCTGGCCACCAAAGAAAACGTAGAAGGTCTGTGTCCTCTTCTGGAACTCTCACTTGATGGTACATGGCTTCAATGTCAGCCATCATTGCTATTTTTTCCTGCCTGAAGCGAGTCAGCACTCCTATAAGTGTGTTAGTTAGATCTGGGCCCTGAAGCCGCTTTTGGTTGAGAGACACTCCCTGATAACTGGCGACACAGTCAAATACCACCCGCAGTTTTTTCTTTTGCGGATGGTAAACTCCATGATGTGGAATATGCCACACTTTGCCATCCTGCCGACTCAGTTGTGTTTCTGGAACTTTGACAGCATATCCATTTTTTAACATGTCTGTGATACAGTCAGAATATTCCTTATGAAAATCAGGATTCCTGTTGAGTCTTTTCTTCAGTGTGAGTGCACGCTGCACTGCTGCAACTTGATTGTTTGGCATCTTGATCTCCGACTCCTTTGTTGGCAACTTAATATAGTAGTGTCCTTCCTTATGTTCCACAGAATTTGACACAGCATACGTAAACCTTTTGTCCTCAATTGACATTTCCACTTTTTCATCACAGGCACGTTCTGGAAAATCCACATTGTACTGCTGCATGAGCATCCTTTCTATAGTATCGACTGATATCTGATTCACACTAATAGCTTGATGCTCTCCATCCTCTTGTCCTCTGATTGGTCCATTGACAGTCCATCCAAGAATTGTTTTGACAGCATGTGGGCCATTGTTTTTACTGTTAATCACTCTCCAAAACTTCAGGAACATCATAACCAATTAGCAGCCCAACATCAGCATCAATGTGTGGCAGCTTCACTTCTTTAAGATATGTCCATTTATCAATATCCTTCTGGAGGGGGATATTTTTCTTTCCAACTGGAATGTTGTTTTGAGTAAAAACCTTTGAAAGGGTGACAAATTTATTCTCAATGATTCCACTGATTTCCAAGTTTCTTACAAGACGGCCCTTTACTTGTTTGGTTGAGTTCATAGTGCTTAAGACAATCTCTGTTCCTTTACCATTTAGGTTAAGTTGCTTTGCCAATGCATCAGTACAAAATGTTCCTGAGCTCCCAGGATCCATAAACGCATACGTTTCCACAATTTTTGTCCCTTTTTTTGACTTGACATACACCGGCAGAATAGACAGAATGCAGTTGTCTCCGGCCCCAGTAGACAGAGTTGCTACATGATTTAGACTCACAAGTGTACTTGAAATCCAGTCACATCCAGTGTTTTCTGTATGACAACTTGTGTTTGTTTGCTTTGAAACATTCTCATTTTTATAAATGTGCAACAAGCTTGGGTGTTTCAGCGAGCACACTTGACATGTTAATCTCTTTTTGCAGTCTTTGCTGAGGTGTCCTTTTAATAAACAAGCAAAACATATGCCATTCTTCCGCAAAATGTCCAATTTTTCTTTGTGTAGTCTCTCTGTGATTTGGTAACACTCGGCCATAGTGTGGTTCTTTCTGCAAAACAGACATGGCCTGGTGAGGGCACTGTTGCTACACAAGTTGGGGGCTTTACCTTTAACATTTTCAATTTCTTCACATAAAGATACATTAGTAGCAAAGCTACTTCCTCTTGGTTTATCTTTCTTTGTAATTTTTACCGTAACAGGCATTTTTCTGTCTTTCCATTCACCTGCAACTCCCTGCAGGTCTCCAAAGAGGGGTCATTCACCATTTTTGCCTCTTTGTCAACAAAGTTTACAAGATCCACAAATCTTATTCGAGTTTGTTTTCTTTCTTCGATGTCAAAGGCCAAAGCTCGCCATTTTTCTCTCATTTTATATGGCAGTTTTGAGATCACAACCCTCATGTTGGTTGGATTGTCCAACTCATCCATATAATCCACATCCTCCAAAGCATTGCAACAGTTTAAAAGAAAAAGTGAAAAACCATGAAGGGTTTTAGCATCCTCTGATTTTATTTGTGGCCATCTAAATATCTTATCCATTAAAGCTGTCACAATTTTAAGAGGGTTTCCATAGTGGTCTTCCAGCAGGCGAACTGCTTCTCTATAGCCACGGCCAGTAGGCATATGTTGGCAACTTTTTACCACATCATGAGGCTCACCTCTTGTGAATTGCTCCAAAAAGAACAGTTTGTCTACATTGTTGTCAGTTTTCTAGTCCACAACATGTTCAAAGGCCTTCATAAAGGATCTAAAATCAAATGAGTCACCACAAAACACAGGAATATCACGTTGTGGCAAGCAAGCTGATCGTTGATGATTGACAAGCGTTTCTGTGGTGTCTGTTTGTCGTTTCATGACATCATAGAGTTCATAATTATGATCTGTAGGTTGTTTGGGAACAGTATTCTGCGTTGTGATGGACTCATGTGGCCTTTGTAACTTGGGTCTCGCTCCTAATGATGGGACTGACCGCTGACTGTGGTCCATATTAACAGGAATTGACATTTTCTGCTCATTAGCACCCCTTTGATTGTGTGTCATGGCTTCTACAGCATAATATTCATTCATTCCATCACCAATTTCAGGAATGTCATGTCCTTCATATACTTTAATTTTTGCATTTGACACTGCTAATGCTGTTTGAATTTCTAGCTCCTCCTTCTCAGCCACGAGATGTGCCTCCTTTAATGCCAAAGCCTGTTTTTGTTTCAGGGCAGCTGCTTTTGCTTCCAAGGCTGCTCTCCTTGTTTCCTCTTTGAGGCGAGCGGACGAGGCCGATGACACGTAAGAGCGCACACTGTAAGAAGTTGATACACTTGATTTTGACACGTGACGCACTGTCCAGATGAGATAACTCATCTTCCGCTGTTGTAGCCGTTTCCATGCGTCTCTTGACATCTTTACACCACAAATGAACCCTTTGGATGAATTCTTCAAACTTCTTCAACCTTGGTTCAAACCAGTCTTTCTGATCAGCACTTTGCTCCTCCTTTTTCAAATGCTGTTGAACAGAATTGTTTATCTCCTTGAACGTCTCCAAAACTGCATTGAAGTCCTTTAATTTTAATTTGACCTCCTGGTGGCTTGAATGCTTTCCCAGCAGATCCTCAATTTGATTTGATTTCAATGTGAGCTGCCTTAGTTTCACTCTCCTTGCGCTGACATCGCGCTGCAGCTTTTCCTCTTCGCTTTTGTCCACGGGCGCAACATAGCCAGCACTATCCTCAGTCATGCTTGGATACGCTTCAGAGAGTCGGACATTGAATCCGCAGATTCATAGAAAAGAATCACAATGTGCTCTCGTTGACCAGGCATGAAACATGTTCCTTTTTAAACTTTTTAAAAACCCGAGTCATTTATTCATTCATTGTAATACAATCAGCTGTTGCGGAAGCCGCAATCACAGGCTGTCATTCATGTGGCAAGATTCCAGGACAAACAGCTGAACTGCTCACGCCTGGTTTTTGATTTTATGTAGTGGCAATTTCTTCTTGTGTGTCATATAAAAATTGTCACTTGTGTCATAGGAACCAACCTGTTCGTTCCTGATGCGTGTCCACTTTAATATACTCACAGATCCGTTGTTTCACTTGATTTCTTATTTTATTCGTAATTCCACTTGTATCCAGAACAGATCCAAAATGAATATATCAAAACTCAAAACAAAAGGTCACGATCAAAAAACATTTGCTGCTTGGCTCCTAAACCTCCACCACAGTCCACAAACAAAACAATCTACCTTTTTTTCTCTCCACCTGTGCATCGCACCCAAATTAATCAACTCGGCTCCACCTTAACTCGGCTCCACCCATAACACAAAATACCTGCCAAAATATGCCCAAATAAATCCATTATTCACCATAAAGGTTTCCATGTCAAATCAGGTACTCATAAATTAATACTTATTTCTTACAACACAAAAAATATACTCTATTAACACAAACTTAAACCATACTTCTGAAACTAAAGTTATCATGATTAAAATGGCCTCCACAAATATACTACCATTACAATGATTTAATTCTAAGTTATTGTTCTGTTTAGACCAGCTGACCTTCAGACTGACAGATGAATCACATGTTGAGTTCTACCAGTTTATATTAAATATCCAGTGTCTCCTTCTGTTCCAGCTGCTGGAGGAGAACATCATCACCTTTGTGAAGAACGAGCTGAAGAGAGTCCAGAGGGTTCTGAGTCCAGATTACCCAGAATGCTTAGAGAGTCAGAGTGAGGATGAAGAGCAGGGGAGAAGCTGTAAAGAGGCATTTTTGAAGATCACTCTGCACTTCCTGAGGAGAATGAAGCAGGAGGAGCTGGCTGACTGTCTGCAGAGCAGTAAGAACATTTGAACAGATTTAATATTTTAGAAAAAGGACAAAGAGGTTTAAAGTTCCAAACTCAGATAGTCATGTCATCTATATCAGGATCTGTTCATTGATTTCAGTTCTTTCTTTTTTCAGGAACAGTCGCTGCAGACTGCCGGCGTAAACTCAAATCTAACCTGAAGGAGAAGTTCCAGTGTGTGTTTGAGGGGATTGCTAAAGCAGGAAACCCAACCCTTCTGAACCAGATCTACACAGAGCTCTACATCACAGAGGGAGGGACTGGAGAGGTCAATGATGAACACGAGGTCAGACAGATTGAAACAGCATCCAGGAAACCACACAGACCAGAAACAACCATCAGACAAGAAGACATCTTTAAAGCCTCACCTGGAAGAGATGAACCAATCAGAACAGTGATGACAAAGGGAGTGGCTGGCATTGGGAAAACAGTCTTAACACAGAAGTTCACTCTGGACTGGGCTGAAGACAAAACCAACCAGAACATACACTTCACATTTCCATTCACTTTCAGAGAGCTGAATGTGCTGAAAGAGAAAAAGCTCAGCTTGGTGGAACTTGTTCATCACTTCTTTCCTGAAACCAAAGAAGCAGGAATCTGCAGGTTTGAAGAGTTCCAGGTTGTGTTCATCTTTGACGGTCTGGATGAGTGTCGACTTCCTCTGGACTTTAAAAACAACGAGACCCTGACTGATGTCACAGAGTCCACCTCAGTGGATGTGCTGCTGACTAACCTCATCAGGGGGAAACTGCTTCCCTCTGCTCACCTCTGGATAATGACACGACCTGCAGCAGCCAATCAGATCCCTCCTGAGTGTGTTGACATGGTGACAGAGGTCAGAGGATTCACTGACCCACAGAAGGAGGAGTACTTCAGGAAAAGGTTCAGAGATAAGGATCAAGCCAGCAGAATCATCTCCCACATCAAGACATCCAGAAGCCTCCACATCATGTGCCACATCCCAGTCTTCTGCTGGATCACTGCTACAGTTCTGGAGGATGTGCTGAAGACCAGAGAGGGAGGAGAGCTGCCCAAGACCCTGACTGAGATGTACATCCACTTCCTGGTGGTTCAGTCCAAAATAAAGAACATCAAGTATGATGGAGGAGCTGAGACAGATTCACACTGGAGTCCAGAGAGCAGGAAGATGATTGAGTCTCTGGGAAAACTGGCTTTTGAGCAGCTGCAGAAAGGAAACCTGATCTTCTATGACTCAGACCTGACAGAGTGTGACATCGATATCAGAGCAGCCTCAGTGTACTCAGGAGTGTTCACACAGATCTTTAAAGAGGAGAGAGGACTGTACCAGGACAAGGTGTTCTGCTTCATCCATCTGAGTGTTCAGGAGTTTCTGGCTGCTCTTCATGTCCATCTGACCTTCATCAACTCTGGAGTCAATCTGATGCCAGAAGATCAAACAACATTAAGGATGTCTAAAGTATTCAGAGAAAAACCTGACCCAACACATTTATATCAGAGTGCTGTGGACCAGGCCTTACAGAGTCCTAATGGACACCTGGACTTGTTCCTCCGCTTCCTCCTCGGTCTTTCTCCAGAGACCAATCAGAATCTCATACGAGGTCTGCTGACACACACAGGAAGTGGCTCACAGACCAATCAGAAAACAGTCAAGTACATCAAGGAGAAGATCAGTGAGGATCTGTCTGCAGAGAAAAGCATCAATCTGTTCCACTGTCTGAATGAACTGAATGATCGTTCTCTAGTGGAGGAGATCCAACAGTCCCTGAGATCAGGACGTCTCTCCACAGATAAACTGTCTCCTGCTCAGTGGTCAGCTCTGGTCTTCATCTTACTGTCATCAGAAAAAGATCTGGACGTGTTTGACCTGAAGAAATACTCTGCTTCAGAGGAGGCTCTTCTGAGGCTGCTGCCTGTGATCAAAGCTTCAAACAAAGCTCTGTACGTGCTCACATAACTATCCAGTTCAAATGTAGTTCTCTTTATTCAGAAATAACAACTATAGTTTGTAATTGCTTTCATTTGTGTTCTTCTGAATCATCTTCAGGCTGAGTGGCTGTAACCTCTCAGAGAGAAGCTGTGAAGCTCTGTCCTCAGTCCTCAGCTCCCAGTCCTCTAGTCTGAGAGAGCTGGACCTGAGCAACAACAACCTGCATGATTCAGGAGTGAAGCTGCTGTCTACTGGATTAAAGAGTCCACTCTGTAGACTGGACACTCTCAGGTTAGTGTGGAGGTTTTTCAAAAATAATGACATTCTAAGAACATAATAATTTCATGTGTTAATAAGTTTTTTGACTGGTTGAAAATTCTCTTCAGGCTGAGTGGCTGTAACCTCTCAGAGAGAAGCTGTGAAGCTCTGTCCTCAGTCCTCAGCTCCCAGTCCTCTAGTCTGAGAGAGCTGGACCTGAGCAACAACAACCTGCAGGATTCAGAAGTGAAGCTGCTGTCTACTGGATTAAAGAGTCCACTCTGTAGACTGGACACTCTCAGGTTAGTGTGCTGCTGATCCACATTATTCATCTAAGATCACGTTTTCTTGATGAATCATTTATTAAATGGGCCTTGGTGGTGGTTTAAAGTTTTCCTGTATGTTACCACATTAAATCTGTAAAGCTCTGAGCTCGTTCTATAGCTCTCAGTCTTTTAGTCTGAGGAAGCTGGACTGGAATAAAGAAAGTTAAATATGAAGTTCTTTCCCCACCAACAAACAAACCATGGATAATGTTTGGAACATAAAGAACTAAAGAATCTTTATTTCAGATGAAACAGTTCAGAACTGTTTCTACATCACTGCTGATGTCAAAGCAGTCTGTGTGTTTATCTCACGCTCTGTCTTACCTTCACTATTTGTCACCAGAGTAAATATTGATTAGTATCAGATTATGAAGTCTATTCTGTTCAGCTGCATGGTTATGACGGGAAGTTACTGGTAAAACAGTGAAGAATGGACCAATGGATGTTAAGCATATTGTGTGTGTGTGTGTGTGTGTGTGTGTGTGTGTGTGTGTGTGTGTGTGTGTGTGTGTGTGTGTGTGTGTGTGTGTGTGTGTGTGTGTGTGTGTGTGTGTGTGTGTGTGTGTGTGTGTGTGTGTGTGTGTGTGTGTGTGTGTGTGTGTGTGTGTGTGTGTGTAGTCTGTCAGGTTGTCTGATCACAGAAGAAGGTTGTGCGTCTCTGGCCTCAGCTCTAAGCTCCTCCCCCCTGAGACATCTGGACCTGAGCTACAATCATCCAGGAGAACGAGGAGAGAAGCTGCTGTCTGCTGGACTGGAGGATCCACACTGCAGACTGGAGACACTGAGGTACAGACAGACACACAGAAGCTGTCTCACTGTTTCTGAATGATGAACTCTGCTTCTTGTCTGATGCTGGATTTAAATGAAGATGTATGAAATAGATTCTGATCTGGTTTCTTCCTCCAGGTTGGACCATAGTGGACTGCACAGACTGAAGCCTGGTCTGAGGAAGTGTGAGTGTGTTTTCATTTCTCTTCATCAGAACACAGCAGCACATGTTGGAGTGTAGAAGAGTAAATGCTCTTGAACAATCAGACAGAGACTATGGCTTGTGAATAGAGGATTTGTTTATTTCTCTCTGAGAAGTTAATAACAATAACTTAGATTTATATAGCGCCTTTCATGAAAAGGATGCTTTACAAAGTGTGTGTGTGTGTGTGTGTGTGTGTGTGTGTGTGTGTGTGTGTGTGTGTGTGCGAGTGTGTGTGTGTGTGGGGGGGGGGGGGGGGTGGGCGTAATGGGAGACAACAAGAGAGGAATAGAAAAACACAAACAGAGAAGAGAAAGGATAGAAACACTAGACAAACAAATGAAGGAGAAAGGGAGTGGGTGATCAGCTGAGGGGAGTGTTAGATGAGGCTGAATGCTTTGGTGAACAGATGGTGTTTGAGGAGGTTTTTAAAAATGACCAGGGGTCTCATTTATAAAAGAGTGCGTAAAATTCATACTAAAAATGTACGTGTGCCAAAAACCCAGAAATGGCGTGCGCACAAAATGATTCAGAGTTATAAAACCGTTCGTACGCACACCTGCACGCAATGTTCCCTTTATAAATCACCATCCACCTGGAAATGTGCGCACGTAGATTAGTCCCATGTTCCGCCCTCTACACGCCCACATTCAACCATAAACGGTCAATGCAAAGCAGCTCGTGAATGAAAATACATCCAAACGAGGGGGCAGATCAAAGGTTTCCAGTGTTGGATCACGAAAACTGAAGTTTAGATGAAGAAACGAAACTTTCTGACCCAGAAACAAAGGAACTTGTGAATGAAGTGAAGGATAAAATGGACATATCGGTAGTTTGCTGCAGCAGGAGGATCACGAACTGAAGAAAATTCAGAGAATGACACCACGTCGCTGCTGCATCCACGCTGTCCTATGTGCCAAAACATCCACCGTTCATCATTACGCACGAGTATATCTGCAATGTTTACATGTTTACAGGACCCACACTGATTTCTTCATATAGTGGCAGAGAGGACACGTCAGTCAGCATTCTCCCTCACTCTATCATATTATTAATCAAAGGTTTGATCAACCAACAAAAACTTTGAATTGTTGGCCACATATTTTCGTGGGCATCTCCGTCTGCACTGTGACTAATTATGAGCAAATATATGGCTTAATGATCGTGTCAGAGATGCCCCGACTTAATGTCCACACTTGAATTATTTACAGAATAAATACATGCAGCTGATGAAGATGTGCTGAGTATGGAGGAGGTGAAATGTGTGAAGCCATCGCCATGTCTCTGTGCACTCTTTATTAAAACTAAAAATCACAATTAATGATAAATGCAAGATATTGAAATATATTAATGAAAACTGGAGGCTCTATGGTCTTTGAGTTAGTCTAATGTTTAACTCTACATCAGTGATTACATTAGTGTATAAGTCCGGTCCTCTGAGGTCCGTCCGGGATAATGAAGGCGAGATGGCGCTGATGCAATATGTATGTGGCAGACTTTTATTTTTATTTTATGTTTATATATTGTCATAATGAAAGTTACTTATTGGAAACGGCTCACTACATGCGCGATTATAGCCTAAATAAAACCATCGGTTTGAATGATTGTGATGACGTGGATCTGTCAGTAAAGTTTGATATTTAGTGAAATAGGTTTGCTTTGTTGTTAAGGGAGCGAGCATTCTGCAGCATAAATGAGGCGATGGTGTATTCTGAAGCAGAGGGGGAGAGAGGAGTGGTTCTGTCAACACACACAACAACAGGTATCAGGTTTCTGGTGTGCACTGTAGTGTAACTACTTTTAATATTTATATGTATATATAACTCGGGGCACCATCCTTGTTAAGTAAGGAAACTAATATTACTTGTAGTAATAATGAATCTGTAAATCTGTCTCATATCATTGGGATGAATTCTCAAGCAGTAAAACCATAAAATTACACAGACAAAGTATTGAAAGTTTATATGAAAGTTTAATAAAGAAAAATTATGAACAGAAGAATTTAAAGGAAATGCATAAGTAATATCAGTATAATTACGACAGTAATATAACTTGAATGATAATATTGAATCGTTTAAATTGCCATGGTGAGATCCTTATGTCAAGTTTGGAGTTTGACTATATTGTTTGGGGAATTTAACGAAGTGGGATTTTGAGAAAGAAAAATAAAAAGGAGTCCTTAATAAATTTGGTGAAGTGGACTCTGAGGCTTTTATTCAGATACCACAAGCTTGACTCAACAACCCAATCTCATAATCAGAACGCTTCCTTACTGAGACGTAGTGTTCAATTGATCTCCGCCGAATGGTACCAAGACTCGAGTTTTTCGGATCAGGAATGCCAGTGGCCCACGATAACCGCCGTAGCAGGTCCGGTCGGAGTCAACAATGAGATGGGTTTGAAGAAAAACACAACGGTCCAAGCGGTTGTCCGGGGGTCCTT
The DNA here is from genome assembly GCF_963930695.1 of Labrus bergylta. Classification (NCBI taxonomy): domain Eukaryota; kingdom Metazoa; phylum Chordata; class Actinopteri; order Labriformes; family Labridae; genus Labrus; species Labrus bergylta. Next base: position 34,278,734 of record NC_089196.1, read on the forward strand.
CTCTCAGCGGCTCAAAGAGTCTTAATTAACGTTCGTCAGGATTGACGCTCGTTAATTCTCACTTGACTTGAATGGTCACTTGTAGTCAAGTGTGAGGATTATAAAAATGACTGTTCTGAAAGACGAATGATCAATACTTCAAAAAAAGGGAAAAGAAAGTGACGCTCAATCGTAGGCTGTAGGAAAAACCTTAGAGTGCGCATGAAAAATCAGGGTTGGTTTAAGTTGGATTCGAGTTCTGCAGGTCCTGCAAATCCGGACTTAAATTCAAAGAGTTTGAAAAACAACGTGGTTCGAAAAACAAAAGGGTTGACAAGAGACGTCTAAGAGATTTTAGAATAAGAAGTTACGGGGAAGATTTACAAGAAACAAAGCAGTAGAAGACGCAGAAAAAGAAGCAACGAAATAAAAGCGGCGAGCTCCGGAGAGACGGGCTAATTTATATTGAGGATGACGTTACGAGGGGGCGGGGCCTAATATCTAGTCCGCCTCCGATGTTTCACTTTAATTTCAATCCACTCTCAGTTCTTTACTTATTAAGAGCATAAATAAGAACTTTGATCATATGAACATCATCATGTCAATATTCGTATGTAGGATTATTTCCGGCAGTAAACATTTCAGACAATTATGCAATGAAATAAACATTACGTCCAACCTGAAGACAGTTAGACGATTTCCGCCTGTATGGGAATGAAATCAGCATTATACCATTAAACATTCAAAAACACATTAATATAGTATGAAGGGTATAGCATCATATCTTAAAATACAAAATTTATAACTAAGACAAAATCAGATAGTAACTATCGTACTTCCTCCGCCAGCAGCCGAGCCAGAGTAGGGGGGAAGCGGCAGCCAGCGGTAGTTTATAGGTGGCGGGCCGCAGGGCGACGGGTCCAAGCCAGGTAGGGAGCCGACGTGGCCGACAAAGAAGGACGGTCCACCAATAAGGCAGGCGAGGGTCCAGTGATCACAGACTGGTGAGGATATCCTGATAGCTGTGCGAGAAGCTAACAGCTGATCGGCGGCTAGCGCTAACAGCTGATCGTCATAGATGGTGAGTAGCTGTCAGTTTACACAAACTGAAAGCAGCAGCAAAGTCGATCTGTTTGCAGACTGTTAGTAGAGGATAAGTAGGAGGGAGAAGCATAGATAGCACAAAAGAAACACGATTTTTGTCATGGATCGTGAAGCGGCGACATACACGCCAGCGTCCTCGCTCAACCGGAACTTTTATAACATCCCAATCATCCTTTTATGGGCAATCAACACACTGAGCAATTACAACATGTGTGCTATATGAAGACCATTTCCTAGAAGTTTCCTGGACAGACAACTGGTCTCAGGAAAGAGAGAGTGTGTGTGTGTGTGTGTGTGTGTGTGTGTGTGTGTGTGTGTGTGTGTGTATCAGAACATGATCTTATGACTTGGCTAAATTCAGAGGTTAGATAACTATTGGTTTGTGCCTGCTGCTGTCCAGATTGTGTTTCTGTTATGATTAAACCTTTCAGACTACAACAGGATGAGGGCTGGAAGTAACACAAAGTGATGATAAAAGTGAGGGTGATGGAAACTCATGAGAGTTTAAATATGAAATAAAAAATGTAAACTGAAATAAAAGTGATAATCCAGTGAATAGAAAATCACCATTCATCACATCCAACAGAAATGTATATTTTACAACATGCAGTTTTTGTGACATTTCACATTTGATGTTGGCTGCTGGCCGGCTGCTCGTAGTCGAGCTCGTGGAGCTCATCAACTTTAAAAACAGCAGAAATCATTTTTGATTTGACGTTCATTTTCATAAACATGTAAATATGCAGAGTCTCCAACATCAAGTTCTCTCCTCAAAAACATCCAGACGTGAATTCAGTGATGAAATAGAAACAGAATATCTTTAGAGACATAAGCTAGCTCTCCTCCTCGTCTTCTGGCTGTGCAGACAGTAAGGCACACAGCAAAGTCCACAATCACCATAGTACAGGCCAGAAGGAACATCCAACAACAATACACAAGTCAGCTGCAGGCCGCCAGGTGGCCAGGTGAGGTCGGGACGGCGTGGCCTACACCTTAGACAAGCAGAGAAAAACTCACAAGGACTGAGTTGTCATCTGTTTCTTCAGATTTTGATCTGTTCATCCAGTCCAGTTAAATTTCAATTAAAACAAAAACATGTATGTTGTAGAGCCTAGATTGATGGTAAAGAAATGGTCTCCATGACTTCAGAAACACAGTTTAAAAGTAGTTAGACAGGACAAAGGGACGTGGCACACTCCTGCTGCCATCACATTGTGTGTGACAGTGAAAGTGGAAATGAGGCTCCTGTTTGTGCTGAATGTGACCTCTGAGGACAGAACAGTTGGAGACAGCAGATGGTTCATAGATTCTTTGTGCTGCACTTTGATTAGTCAGACTTTATTCACTGCATGTGTTTGTTGATTTGGATCTCCATTCTTCCTGGCTGCCATGGTAACTCCATTTGAACTTGATTAGAAGTGGATTATTACATTTCAGTGCTGTCAAACATCATTCAGTGCTGAATATGAACTGTAAGTTTGATTGGCTCTCAGTAAGTAGGGGTGTAACGGTACACAAACATTTCAGTTCGGTACAGTTCTCAGTTTTGAAGCTTCGGTTTGGTACATTTTCACTACAGTAAAGGGACCTGATGCAACGCTTTTTTTTTTCTTTATTAGGAACATTTATAATTTCTCTTTTACACATTGGACTAAGTGCAGCATCGACAGTTCAGACTTGTACACCTGCTCAGGTTACTTTTTAATAACATTTTAAATTAAACATTGTAAAAAAAAACATAAAATAAACTTATGTTGCTTCCTTCAACCAAAAGAGTCTCCAATAAATAAAAGATATGAATGAAATAAAGTATTTTAGAATGAAATGAAGTCATTAATATAGCCTATAAGTAAAAGTATTTATTTTAAATAAGCACATAATAAACCTAATCACATCTGGGACAGTGTAGATTCAGAACTATTAATATTTCCCTCTGTCGATATAAGAACTTCAATGGCATTTTTTATGGCTTTGGCCCGTTTAGAATTATTAGCAAAAGGCTGTCTGTTTTTTCCTAGTTGCAGTGATGTTTACGTTCACGTGGTGCCTTTTCAAGTGCTTTAATAAGTTGGACGTGTTGCCTGTGACGTACCCGATGTCCTCTGAACAACAACGGCACACTACTCTCGTCTTGTCAACGTCTCTTTGTCCATTATTGTGGGAATGGGGAGGGAGGTGTTCATTCTATCATGCTGCAGGTCAGTGACGTGCGGCGAGGTTCGTGGCTGGTGAGGCACTGACTTTTTCAGAGTCAGATTTACAATATATGAACCCATTTATAGAGTAGCTTAAATTCACCATTCAATTGGCAGCTTGCACATTGACTACTGGTTGTGTTTCATATCTCATATCAGCATTATTTACACACACATAGAGGGAAGGTGCATATTTGGCAAAGGAAGAACGTTACATTTATAGCGCCTCAGAAATGTTTTTTCCATTGCAATTCCACAATTCATACTCATTCAATAAAAATAAAAGTAGGCATATACTGCGGTGTATTCATGGTCTTACCTTTACTTGTAAACAAAGTCCATTCACCTATCCTTCTGGACTAAAATATCTGTGACTTTGTTGTAAAAGTCCTCCTTACCTTCTTTTAGTTTTAAAAGTCTTCATTATTTATCACTTCACGTTTTGATTGAAAAATTGAGAAATCTTTAAGCTTAGATATAAAATCTTTTTTATATAAAAATTCTGCATAGAAGAGGAGCAACCATCAAACCAAGCATAAACTCTTGGTCTTATGAGCCTCACGCAACCTGACGCACGCCCCCTTCAGGTGAAGCAGCTGCCTCACCTCATGCTTTTTCAGTGCGGTTTTATGTCAAATTAGACTAAATATGTTAAAAACATGTGAAATACATTACTTATTCTATGGAAAGTGAGGACGTGTAATAGAAGTGTCTACAAACATTACATCGGTGACAAACAGTAAGAAAGCAAAAGGCATACGCTCGACCTAGTTTGTGAGGTATTGCGCAATCTGGGATGAGGCACAACTCGTCGCTGCCTCACCTCGCATCGGAGCCGGCCGGAAATATGCAAATTCAGAGATTTTGATCATGAAAATTATTGAACATTTTTGGAATCGTACAGAAATAACATTTATAACACAGATCAGTAGAAAAATATTAATATTTATTTGATTTAATGATTATTTGTTTTTTACTTTTGATGATGACGAGCCTCACCTGCCTCCCCTGACAGCACGTCTCTGCTGCAGGTTATTCTCCCACACAGACGCGTCTCCCCCTCCCCTTTTGCTCTTAGTTTGAGCGGGATCATCGCTGAAAATGAAAACAAAACTTAAGAGTAAGTCTGTAAAAAGAACTCCATCACGGTTATATGCAACTGTCCAGACCAACAGGACTCGAGGAACTACTAATCTGCACAGTTTGCACAGTTTATGTTTGAACTTTTTTACAAGTTATTAACTAAAAGCTGTGTCCCATACCAGCAGCGACAGCCTTCCTCCACCCTGAGGTGTGCTTCTGCTTTGCGGTCCGTGTGGGAACACAGATTAAATCACTTTTGTTCCGCACGTACTCGGATCAGTCCTGTGTCAGTAAAGTTGTTGATGAATGAACAGATGATAACCTGCAGCTGTGTTGTGTCTCGTTCTCTCCATCAGACGCCTGTGAGCTGGAACTGGACACAAACACAGTGAACAGAAAACTGAAACTGTCTGACAACAACAGGAAGGTGACACGTGTGATGGAGCTTCAGTCATATCCTGATCATCCAGACAGATTTGAATACTATCCTCAGCTGCTGTGTAGGACTGGTCTGACTGGTCGCTGTTACTGGGAGGTCGAGTGGAGAGTAAAGGTTTATGTATCAGTGAGTTACAGAGGAATCAGAAGGAGAGGAGACAGTAATGAATGTGTGTTTGGAAAGAATGATCAGTCCTGGAGTCTGTACTGCTCTGATGAAGGTTACTCTGTCAGGCACAATAACAGAAGAACAGAGATCTCCTCCTCTTCCTCCTCCTCCTCCTCCTCCTCCTCCTCCTCCTCCTCTGTCTCTCACAGAGTAGCAGTGTATGTGGACTGTCCTGCTGGCTCTCTGTCCTTCTACAGAGTCTCCTCTGACACACTGATCCACCTCCACACCTTCAACACCACATTCACTGAACCTCTCTATCCTGGGTTTGGGTTCTGGTCTCGTGGTTCTTCAGTGTCTCTGTGTGGTCTGTCAGTCTGAGAAACACTGCTGACTGAAGATCAGCTGACTCTGTTCACTCTGTCCAGCTGGTCTGTTTCATGGTTGGGGGGTGTGATAATGGGGGGTGGGGGTGGTAATGGGGGTTAAATGTTTTACATTACAGAAAAACAATGGACCCCCTTCTTTAATGTCTGTATTGTTCTGATCTCACCAATAAAAAACAAGTGACAATTAAACAATTAAAGTCCTCCTCCTGCTGTCTTGATATTGGCAGCAGGAGGAGGAGTCATGGCTCCAGATCTGTTACAAATGGTAAACTTGTCTCTCAGGTGTCTTCCCACAGGCCCTGAAAACAGCGGTCATCAAGCCACTACTAGAAAAGAACAATCTAGACAATAATGAATAATTACAGGCCTATATCAAATCTTCCTCTGTTAGGTCAAATGATAGACAAAGCTGTGTTTCAGAAGTTAAATAACTTCTTGATATTGAACAACTGTTTGGATGTCTTCCAGTCAGGTTTTGGACCAAACCGCAGCACTGAGACAGCTCTGGTTAAAGTGTTTCATGACATCTGTTTAAACACAGACAGAACCTCAGTCTAAGTTCTTCTTGGGTAACACTTTATATGAAGGTCCTTGAAATAAGCTGTTATTACCATCAAATCTGCTGTATAAGACACACTTTAAACCCTCAGGCATCAGTTTCATTTACTACCCTCTTAAGTCATTAAGGACAAAAATGTCCACTTCCAAAAATCTGCTATAAAAATAGAACAGATTACTTTTTTTTTTTTGCTTTTTTCTGCATAAATCTCTTAAACAACTTCCGCCCTGCTCAATACTACCAAACATTCAATCATTTTGAGGATTTTAACCTTTAGATGCCAATTTCATTACTTGATGTCACTGTTGTTATTTATGAAAAAAAAAGTTATTTTCCATATAACAAATATTTGGTGGCTGGGGGATTTTTTTAATCAGCCCAAAGGCATGTGTCTGTATATCCCTTGAACAGGTCTTCATGTAAGGTGGTGACCCTGCCCCAGGGATGTCAGGAGAAGGTGGAAATCTCAAAGTGGAGAGACTAAAGTGAGTACAATCATCGTTAAAAAAGATGTTCCAATGCCAGAGGATGAGCATGTGGTACAATTCCAAAACAGGCTTTTTAACTTCAAGAGGCACCTTTTGAATATTCCTGAACCTCACTGCTAAAGATGCCCTGATCCACACAGATTTCAGTGAAAGTTGTTCTTGTAAATACTACAATGAAATCCAGTCAGTCCACTTTTGGAGGGTCACATCAGCAGGTGACCCTCCACACAGGTGTGCTTTATCTGGCCCTTCTGCACCATCTCCCCCACTAGAAGGCACGACCCATCGCCAATATGGGCTCATTTGGACCCCATTCTTCAGAACACAAATCACAGTGACAGAGGCCGCTGAAGCCAGGTGAGTTAAATAAATAAGCATGGGTAGAGCCTGTCTGATTGCGATACAAACGGCGTGTGTGTGTGTGTGTATTAATGAAAATAGATCAGATGAAGAGTGTGAGAGAGAGAGAGAGAGAGAGAGAGAGACGTCACTGAGTGAGGTAGAGGAATATGTAACTTCACAAAGCTAATGGCTCTGCTCAGGTTAAAAATCTAAGCATCACTTAATCACAACAAACACTTGGTAAGAAAATATGTTTAATGATAAAAAAGTCTAAATAAAATTTTACATAGAAAAATAGCAACTAGTTTTGCAATTTTCGCTTGTTGCCGCAATTTTATTGCAAAATAGCGTCTAACAACAACATGCATTGCAACTTTTTTTGAAAAGCTGCCGTGAAATCAGTCGTTTTTGGCCGCAACAATCCCCCAAAAAGTCCCCAAAATCCTGGAATGTTTTTCAGAAAGAAAAGAATTGGGAGCGATGTCAAATTAAAACTGTATAATCAAGAAGTGGAGAGAGTAAGACACGTTAAGTTTTTAGGGTTCTGGTTTGATGAGAGGATTACATGGGCTGCATGTTCAGTGCATGTAAATGTTGTGAGTGGGTTTAATTGGAAGTGAGTGGGGGGCAGACTGCTGTGAAAGCATACAGGATGAATAAGATCAGTATTAGATTATGGTTGTATTGTATATGGATCAGCAGCAAGCACAACTCTTAAAAAACTAGATACTATCCAATATCAGGAATTAAGACTGTGTACAGGTGCTTTTAAAACAACACCAACACTGAGATCAGTCATTTGTTCAGATTCAAGTTCATCACTCATCAGTTTACAGTCATTCAGACAGCAGACATTTAGACAACAAACACTATACAGAAGTCAAATGATGTTTTTATTGGTACCTGCACACAAAGGCTTCAAAGGAAATGAATTAGCAGACAAGGTGGCAAAGGAGGCTACAAAAGATACTCAAATGGATTTGATAGTTAGCATTAGTGGAACAGAAGTGAAGAGCATTATTAAACAGAGACTGAAGGAAAAGGTGGCAAGACTCAGATTTGGACACACTGGATTCAATAACACATTGTTCAAAACAGGAAAACACAAATATGACTACTGTGGACAAGAGGAGACAGTGGAACATGTTGTTAGACACTGTCAGAAATAAAGTTTAAAAAGAAGACAGATGATGGAGAACCTGAAAGAAATTAAAGGCTTTATATGTGATTTTTTGATCCAGCAGATGTCGCCCTTGAGCACCAGCATGAAACCAAAACAACTCGCGGTGCATTGTTGTGTTAGCATGCTAATGCTAGCGATCTTTATTATGCTGGTATCTTCACACTGCATGTAAATTTATCTGAAATGAGCGTGATCTAGAAACACAGTTAAGCAGTGAGTACAGTATGTTATTCTTCTTTTCTCTAGTCCCTCAATTAAACAACTTTTATACACGAGGGGAGGAGTCAGCCGGCCGTCCCGGCGATGTAAACAAACTGAAGATAGGACTCTGAAAACATCACAGACAGTGGGACTCGGGTGTTACACCCATTGTAGACAGTCATGAATCACAGAGTTATTTTCAGAGGATATACTTGATTTATATTATATTTAAGTGTGAAAAATCACATATAAAGACTTTAAAGTATATTTGGATTTGATAGATATCTTACAAAATAACTTAGAAAATGAAGCTGTAGGACAAACTCAGTTGGTTGACAAGATATAATAGATTTTTATCTGGTTATTATTTACAGAAAATAGTACATAATAGATATTTTGATCCACACTCCTGACCAGTAGCTGGCAGAAATGCACCAGTTTGTTGTTTGCCAACCGCCATAAAACCTTGACGAAGAAGAAGAAGAAGAAATGGAGTGAGTAGATTTATTTCAGAGCACTGCAGAGCAACCGTTTTAAAGTAAAATTTTTGACACACTTTGAGAAGAAAACTTGGAGGTAACTCAGTCTCCTGTTGCATTGTACTGAGACAAACTGAACAAAATGTCTGCTAAATCATCCAAAGGAAGAAAAACATCTCTTTTAACCACGAGGCCTTCAACTCGTACTCCGACCGCGGCCTCCACTGAAAAACCTCCCCGGGGAGAAGCAGCCTCAGCTGCAGCCGCATCTACGACGGACACGGAGACTTTTCAAAGTGAGCTTCTGTCCTCCCTGCGCAAAGATTTGATAGAGACTCTGAAGATTGAGGTCCGGGCTGTGTTGGAGAGTGAAATGGCAGTCATTAGAGCCGACATTACTGCAGCCAGGTCCGAGCTAAAGGAATACAGAGAGTCCATTACATCCTCTCTGTCTACGTTGAGTGTCACGGTAAAAGGTATGGAGGAAAGCCTGTCTGCATGCACTGATGACGTTTAACATTTACAGAAAGAAGTACAGCGGCTCACTGCAACAGCTGATACTCTGATATTCATCATCCTCTCTGTTTCTATTTCTCTTCATCCTCTCTGTCTGTATTTCTCTTCTTCCTCTCTGTCTGTATTTCTCTTCTTCCTCTCTGTCTGTATTTCTCTTCATCTTCTCTGTCTGTATTTCTCTTCTTCCTCTCTGTCTCTGTATTTCTCTTCATCCTCTCTGTCTGTATTTCTCTTCTTCCTCTCTGTCTGTATTTCTCTTCATCCTCTCTGTCTGTATTTCTCTTCTTCCTCTCTGTCTCTGTATTTCTCTTCATCTTCTCTGTCTGTATTTCTCTTCTTCCTCTCTGTCTCTGTATTTCTCTTCATCCTCTCTGTCTGTATTTCTCTTCATCCTCTGTCTGTATTTGTCTTCTTCCTCTCTGTCTGTATTTCTCTTCTTCCTCTCTGTCTCTGTATTTCTCTTCTTCCTCTCTGTCTGTATTTCTCTTCTTCCTCTCTGTCTGTATTTCTCTTCATCTCCTTTGTCTCCTGTGTGTGTTTCTTTATTTCATCTTCTCCACTTGTAGGAATCTGTAATCTTGTGTTCATGACGTCACAGGACTTCGGGGCCTGGTTGCCTACTCTTGTAAAAAAAAGTTCTAACTTTTGGCAGCTTGGACATCAAGCTCTCTTTTTCCTCCCTCTACATCCTTTTTTCTGCTCTGCTAGATAAGCTTCACTTCATACAGGCTTGTTTGTTAGTTTCTATCTTCTATCTCTTTCGCTCTAGTCTCTTTTTTCTCTCTCTGTGATGCCGTGTCAATCATTTCTTTAAAGGGATACTTCACCCGTTGAAACATGAATCTGTATTGACATTGGGTCATATATGTAGAAATGTGAAATACATTTTGGTGCCTTCTTGACTGAGAAAGAAGAATTGCTCGACTTCCCGACTTGACGTCATCACATAGGGGGAAAATATGTTTAGTTAATGTTAACATACTTTTTATTAATTCACGTATTGACCATCAACTTTTTGCTCAAATATAACTGTAACAGTAACATTTCACTGATCTTCTTTGGAGCATCAACGCAACTGAACTGAAATCATGTCGAAAGAACGACTTCCTAACTCGGAAACTTGGAGCACCCGAGCAGCACCTGAATGCACCATAAGACCTGAGGGTCATGATGGAATAGTTCATGTAGTGCAGCGGGAGGGGGGAGGGGCCCTGAGACATGATTTATAGATGAACATTCTTCTGATAAGAACTTTTTGCGTATGGGTTTTTAGAAAAACATAATAACTTACCACAAAGTTTAAAAAATAAATATAATTTTAAACAAGATTTTTTGGTAGGTAGGACAGAATCAGAAACCAAAGAGAGAGAGTGGGGAATGACTTGTGGGAAAGGAGCCACAGGTCGGATTTGAACCCGGGCTGCCCACCCTCCAGGACTTAATGATGATGAAGAGAAACCTGAATCCTCACAGCCTTAAGGGCCTTTCAGATAGGATGCAGCCGGCGGTGCTGTCATGCCCATTCATTGTGTATTGGGTTGCTCCGCACAAGTGTGCATCTCCTTGCTGCTGAGTTGAGCTCAGCGTGGAGTCCTGCTCGCATTAATATTAAAAAATCAGTCTATAAGTACCGTTAATGTTTGTTTACTGTGTCCTGCAGATCTCCAGCAGCTGTTGGTGAGTAAAGAAGAGCTTCCACCTGAGCAGCAGGAGTGGAGCCACATTCTGGACCAGGAGGACACTAAGCCCCAACACATTAAAGAAGAACATGAGGAACTGTGGAGCAGTCAGGAGGAAGAACAGCTTCAAGAACTGGAGGAGGCTGATACCACCAAGTTCCCCTTCACTCCTGTCTCTGTGAAGAGTGAAGATGGTGAAGAGAAACCTCAGTCCTCACAGCTTCATCAGAGACAAACTGAACAGATGGAAACAGGAGTTGATGGAGAAGAATGTGGAGGAGCAGAACCAGAGTGGTACTCAGATCCAGAGAGACGTTTACAACCAGTGACTGAGGTCAAGATTGATGACAGTCATGATTGGCAAGAGACAAGAGAAGCTCTTTCAGAATTAAACTTCAAAAATAAGAAACTACAGACTGGTAAGAGACCACATAGGTGCTCTGAGTGCGGTAAAAGATTTAACGCAAAAGGAAATTTGACCAGACACATGATGATTCACACTGGAGAAAAACCCTTCAGCTGCTCTCAATGTGAGAAAATATTTACCCTTAAGGCCAGTCTGACATATCACATGGCAATTCACAGAGAGAAATCCTTTAGATGCTCTGAGTGTGGTAAAACATTTTACAGACAAAGAGATCTGACTATACACATGATTCTGCATACGGGAGAAAAACCCTTCAGCTGCTCTCTGTGTGGAAAACAATTTAGACAAAAGGGGGGTCTGAAGTCACACATGTTAGTTCACACAGGAGAGAAAGCCTTCAGCTGCTCTGTTTGCAGTAAAAGTTTTACCCAAAGAGGAAATCTGACCAGACACATGTTAGTTCACACAGGAGAGAAATGCTGAACCTCAGACTGACATATGAACCAGTAAGTTGGGAGCAGCTATGACGTTTGAATTGAAAGGGTTTATATGAAACAGTTACAGTGTAAGGATCCTTCTTCTCTCCTGATATCTTCTCTTCTTTCTGTCACTCTGTTTCCTTGGAGTCCTCTGTGTTGGGTAGCACAAGTTCTTCAGACAGCTCATGTGTAACCTTGTAATAAATAAACTGATGTAGAGTGAGAAAGACTTTCATCTACTTGTGTTATTTTGTGTCGAGTGTCTAAAGTGTCTTTGGTAAAGAAAAGGAGCTCAGCAGATCCTGATGCAGAGCGACCACAGTCAGGTCAGGTCGATGTCGATTTCACTGAAAACCTGTAACCCTTAATAAGAATCCTGCAGTCAGAATACAAAATAAAGAAAATCACAAACTGAATGATAACACCTGTAGATGTCATCTGGCATTCTGGATTTACTCAACATATTGTTAGAAGAAACGATAGAGATGCATTATAGCCTTCAGTGTGTGTAACTAAATGGTATATGGTAAAAACCACTTCAATGGTGTGTTTATTTGTTCTGTTATCATTTCTCTCTTTGGCTTCCTTTTTGCTGCTTCACTGCTTTTTATACATTTTCAGCTAAGAGGAAAATGATTCTTCGATTGGTCTTGGCGCTATCCAATTCCCACGGTAACCTGACTCATCATCAATCTTAAAACTTTTCTTATTTCAATAAAAGTAACTGCTTTCATTTATCAATATTTCACCTCCAAGCAGACCCTTATTCTAAAAGACTGAACACATTGATTTGGGTTAGGCCACGATAGTAAAAGAGTTCAAAGAGGAGACTTTAATGCAGCGAGGTTACAACTGTTTATTGTGTGTGGTTCTGAAAAGCAAGGAAAATATCTATGAACAAAATTCTTCCCATATACATTCCTATTATAATTGTAAAGTAATCTGGGGAAGCAGTTTTCCACTTATACAATGTTAACCATGCATCTTTTAGCATCCTTACCTTCCTTTTTCTCATTTTAACACCAAACAACACAAATCAGAATTTAAGTTAATATAACCATTAAATGAATCTGAATTTTAGTATCTATTCAGTTCTTTATCTTTTGTTTACAATTTAAACAAACCAGTTAAATGTGTTCAATATTAATTATTATTTACCCTTCTAATTTAATTGTTTCCTGTGAACACTACACTATAAAACCAGAATACAGAGTGCATCACTATGAAATAAACAGCCTACATTAAATACATGTCACCATTCAAACATTCTGAACAGATAATTACCAAAGAACACAGCACACTTACCAAAGGTATCTCTGCTGTCTTCCTTTCATTGAATTCAGCCTGAAAGTGTCTCAGCCTCTCACCTCACTCCTGCTCTCACACACACCGCTGACACTCCTGTCTGTCAGTTAGAGCCACTCAGCAGGTTTACACACCTGGCTCACAAAGGTTACCTGATTTCCTGACCTGCTCAGTGCTGCTCTCCAGTGTTCAATACAAACTTTAAATAAAGGCTGACAACAGAGATAACCTGATAAGTAATAATAAAGCTGATTAACCTTTAAACACAAAGTAAATAAAAGCATATTAATATTTTAATTTTCTGTTTGTCCTTAGATTTTAACAAAACAAAGACTGATTTAAAAAAATCCCCCAGACACCAAACATTTGTTATATGGAAAATAACTTGTTTTTTGTGTGTTTTTTTTCATTAAAAATATTATCATCATGTAATCAAACTGGCATTTAAAGGGTTTAAATCCTGATAATTATTCAATATTTGATCGTTTTGATCAGGACTGAAGTTGATCAAAAGATTTAACCCAAAAAACAGAAAAAAAATAATCTGTACCATTTTTATAGCAGTTTTTGGAAGTGAACATTTTTGTCCTTAATGACTCAAGAGGGTAGTACATTTTAAATCTGATGCTACACAAAAACTAATAATGCATCAAAGTCAATATTTTGTATAATCTTTGACATATCCAAGACTGATTTTAAAAAAATCCCCCAGCCACCAAATATTTGTTATATGGAAAATAACTTTTTTTTTATTTATTTATTTTTATATATAACAACAGTGACATCAAGTAATAAAATTGGCATCTAAAGGGTTAAAATCCTCAAAATGATTGAATGTTTGGTAGTTTTGAGCAGGACTGAAGTTGTTTAAGCCTTCATATAAAGTGTTAACCAAGAAGAACTTAGACTGAGGTTCTGTCTGTGTTTAAACAGATGTCATGAAACAGGGTAACTAAAACTCATATTTTCAGTTGTACTGCTCTACCCTGGAATTTAAAAAAATGCATTTAGAATGTCAATGTATCAACTTAGAGAAGGAGGGGGGGGGGGGGGGGGCAAGACACGCCCACTCACTGCTTCAAGCTGTTATCAGCCACAACATGATACAATGTTTGCCCCACACACACACACACACACACAGTGGCTCAGGCTCAGGGCTCAGTGTGCATGTGTGTGTGTGTGGGGGGAGCGAGTGAGGAGAGAGAGTACGAGGTGAGAGAGTGTGTTCGGCACAAGGGGCAACCTCCGGTCTCGAAAAATGAAGCCTATGCTTAAGTACAAAAAACTGCAGTTCCTCGAGGTTCTGCTTGAGGCTGGCTGCAGAAGCGCCGGAAGTGCCATAAGCCCACAGACAAAAAAGCCAGTTTTTACCACAGGAATCAACATGTTTACAGCCAAAAGGCAAAAGTTTCTTCAATGAAAGGTTTAGTCAAAGTGCTTCAGAAGAAACTTCTAATTTCATTGGAATGTGCCTCTCTTCTTTCTGATCTCGAAGATGTTCCAAGAGAGATCTTTCAAAGACTAAAAAAGAAGAAGTCTGTGTTTTCAGAGAATCTGAAACAATTCGCCACAACACTGCACTTCTACTCTCCGAAAGCCTATGACTATGTCAGAGAGAAATTTCTTTTGGCTTTGCCTCATCCACAAACCATAAGAAAGTGGTATAGTAGCATCTCTGCAGATCCTGGATTTACTGTTGCTTCTTTCACAGCTTTAAAAAGTCATGTTGCTGATCAGAAAGGATTAGGTAAGGACACAGTTTGCTCATTGATGATGGATGAAATGTACATTCATAAGCAGACTGAGTTTGGGGGGGACCAAATTCACGGCTATGTTGACATCGGAGCTGGTGAAATTGAAAACGTAATTGCAACACAAGCATTGGTCCTCATGGTTGTTGCAGTTAATGCGTCTTGGAAGATCCCCATTGCTTACTTCCTCATCAACAGCATGACCGGACAAGAGAGAGCAAACATTGTCCGAGAGAGCCTAGTTAGGCTTCATGAAATCGGTGTTAGGGTTGTCTCATTGACATGTGATGAACCATCTCAAAACTTTGCAATGGTCAAAGAGCTTGGTGCCAAGTTGGACCTCGTGGACATGAAACCTTTCTTTTTCCATCCTGAAGATCTCACACAAAAAGAATGTGGCCAACTCCTTTTTGATGTTTTGTTTTTTTATATAATAATGCTATAGAACAACATGGAAACTGTTACTTGGAGCCTGCATGAACGGGGCACAAGTAACTTTCAATGTCTGCCGTTTAGAAAGTGCACATGTTGTCACAAGTGAGCAGAAATCTTGAATGTTCAGAGCTGGAATTAAAACAATAATTGAACTTAGAGCCTGCATGTACGGGGCCTTAGTTCTTAGTGAAAAGACTTTCTTTCTTTTTTCTCAGAAAAACCCACCGATTACATAGATGATTATCAGTTGGAGTCTGCATGAACGGGGCCCAACTTTTCTATTAAAAATCTACTGGGATGCTACTTCAAGACATAATGAAAATAGAATTCTCAAAACTGTACATAGAGCCTTTAAAGAGAAACCTCACCTCACCACTACTTAAAGCCAATGTCAGATAAAAACTGAACACATGAATGACTGTCTTTTAGAGTCTGCATGAACGGGGCCTAAGATGATGTTGATCTGTTAATCATTTTCAGTGTCACATTCGTTGTAGTTATTATGTACATAGTTTATGGAATTGTTTGTCCAATTAAACGTTTACTTCAAATTTTAAATGTCTACAAAAAATACATATTATAGAATTTACCTATAAACAAAAAAAACTTCAAGATGTTCAAATGTACTGTATGTTAAACTTTCTGATTTGTATTATAGAGTTCACCAACACATTTTTGGATCTCCAGGTTTGATAAAAATGTTATATATTAATATTTAAGTTATGTATTTTGAATTGATTGTTAATTTTGCTGAGGGTTTTTGGAAATTGTTATTGTTACATAGTTGTTATAAGGTAGATAAACATACTTCCTGATTTATTTTGTGATTAATTTTGTCCCCATTGCTCACCCTCAGGTTCAGTAATAGTGCGTAACTTTTGCATTGTTGTTATATTCTTGCTTTTCATTTTCACATGTCCTGTGCTGTATAGTGTCTCGTGCGTTTGTCCCGTGTTATATGTTCCTACTCTTGGCCTGCACCTTGTCGTGGTGAGTGGGCTTTCAACCAAGACAGGCCATACTGCATGTTTAAAACCAGAGTTTTAACCTCTCATTTTCTCTCTCATGTAGGATGTAGGACACCAGGGAGTTGTGTTTCAACAACCTCGCAAGTGTGACAAGCAAGGCATGGTTCAAAGGTTGAAGGTATTACTAGTTTCAAGAAAAAAACTCTGATTTTAAAAATTATTGTTTTTAATGTTAGCTTTGTTGTTGTGAATTCCATGTTATATATATCTTCTTCCTTTAGGAATATTTATTTCTCATTCCATCGTTGTCTTGATCACTGTCACATGTGAGCTGTTCAAACAATAATCCAGACATGTCCATTTACAATCACTCCTGTTACCTCATAGTGTGGCGTACAGCGGTCAAAAAAGTGTAATTGCTCCCCGTCTAGCAACACCTGACACCCCAGTGATAGTTCCTACCTATATAGAGTTTCACCTTAACCTGAAGGCGACACCTGCTGGAACAATTTGTGTTTGCACTTCATAAACATGGCTCCTACAGTGGTGTTGTTTGTCATTCCCTGTCTGTTTAATCCTCATGTGTCTCTCTCCTGTCTGTGTGAGTTTGGTGAGCGGGGTTCATGTTCTCAGGCGGCACCAGGTGCAGCTTGTTGGTCATCAGGATCTCTACTACAAAGACTTCCCTCTGCTTCACCTCGCCGCCAGATTGTTTCACCAGCTCGCGTGGTATTGTACTCTCTTGGCTTCTCTGTGATTACTAGTTCTCGTTGTGATAGCTTGTGTAGCTAACCCCTTTTTTCTTCTCTCCCTTGCGTCAGATAGCTGTTTGTGTTTTTTGCTTCACCTCACCTGTGCTTTTGGGACACCACACTGGGATCACAGACACTGCCACTTGGAACCTCGCACTACCCCTCCCCTTGCACTTTTTGAGTCACATTTGGAATAAACTTTTTGTAACTTTATCCTGCCTATCTGAGTCGTGCTTTTGGGTCCAGAATTTGTACTAATCGTATCAGGAGTCTCCTACTAGTTCCCATTTCTTAACCTCTTATAACTGTAATACATTGGTTCTTTTTGATATATTTTATAAATATAAATGATCTGCTTTTTAATACTTCCCTTAATTGTTAACATTAAAACTCTTCTATATTCGAGGATAAAGCACATCATTTGTATAGTTTAGATGGGTAAACTAGACGATATTATGTGATATTGATCTAGGAAGACCACATTTCTGAATGATTTTTAAACATTTTTCTAATCACACATAATTAATGTAATTTACTCTGGTTGAATCTTGATTTTGATTGTTTTGAATTTGTATATGGGGACTTCTTGTGGCAGATATTGGAACAGAAAGAACATAAATCTCTCCACTTTCCATTATTAAAGATAAAGGAAGGGTTTTTGTATCTAAAGCAAGTAACAAAAGGCATGCTCTAAAAATTATTATAGCTCTGGTGTCAGGGACATTTAGTTGTCTTTAATTATAAAGCTAAATACTCTTCCTACCCAAACAGATATTAACTGCATTACTATTTGGTAAAAAAAAAAAAAGGTAAAAAGAATGAAAATGTATACTCATAAGTAGAGACAAAGGAGTGAATATACATAAAATACTTTTTTTAATAAAAAATAAATAACCACCAAATAAATAACAAACCTGGTGCAAAAACAAATAGGGGTGATAGTTATTGTCCTCACGGGCACACATTTACAGCGTGGTGTAATTTCCAGCAAGGAGACTGCCATCGATGGGACTGCAGGAGCAGCGAGGGACTGCGGGAACAGACGGGGGACTGCAGGAACAGACGGGGGACTGCAGGAACAGACGGGGGACTGCAGGAACAGACGGGGGACTGCAGGAACAGCGAGGGACTGCAGGAACAGACGAGGGACTGCAGGAACAGTGAGGGACTGCAGGAACAGACGGGGGACTGCAGGAACAGACGGGGGACTGGAGGAACAGCGAGGGACTGCAGGAACAGACGGGGGACTGCAGGAACAGCGAGGGACTGCAGGAACAGACGGGGGACTGCAGGAACAGGAACTCACTCAGGCTTCAAACGTTCATATTTACATAACATATGTATGGTGACAGCTATGTCCATCATGAGCCCAGAGAGCTGCAAAGAGTGGGTGGTTGGTTGGGGGGGGGGGACACAGTGTCATGGCTACAGAAGCGGATGTTTAACAAAAGTATAAAGAAACTCAACATTAGCCATGGCAGTGGGCTATGAATTTGGCATCTAAAAAAAGGTCCTAAAGGCCACTTTCAAATTCCAGTGCAGTTTCACTGTATTTGGAAGTGGTCTTTAAGGCAATGAGCAAAATTACTTAAAAATATATAATTTCCCCTAGATGTGAAATGAACTCCATCTTTCAAAAATAGCCCAGGACTGTCATGTCTAATTTGAGGGTGCTCAATCATTGCACCGCTTATGGATCCAACAAATGTAGCCATAACACTGTTGACAAACCTACGAGATTTGTCGATCTTCCCCGGATGGATGCCATGCCTCCACTGGCACCTCTGGGTGAGGGCAGACAACATGATCTTCATGCCAGGGTGTCGTGCGTGGAGTTGCTGAAGGTCCTTCTTCATCATATTGAGCAGCACGACACCACTGACATGTCCCATGCTGCTGCCCCCACAATGAATGATGAGGCCATCCGGGGGAGACCTCCCTCGGAGTGAGTTTTCAAAGAAGGGAAGGAGGCCTTTCCAGCGAAGTCCACCCCAGCCGAACCAACTCATGTGGACGTTCTTCAGGCCCAGGTTCCTTCCCTCAGTCTCTGCAGCTCTCTGGGCACCTCGACGGACACAGCTGTCACCAATAATCCACACGGTGTCTAAGGGAGAAATACAAAAATGTTCAATTAATGCCTCAGACAAGACAAAATGTACAGTTAACTACATGTGACAGCTCAGGCTGTTTTTTTGTTATTAGCCTCATCTGCAGGAATAATATTGAACAAGGTAGCTGCAGCTCATAATAATAGATGCCAGTCTTAAAATACAATTTATTCTAATACTTACAGGTTTTGGCGGGTGAAGCTGACACTCCATCACTGTCCACAGACTCCATGACTTCAGAGGATTCTATAGAAAATAAATATCTTATGATTAATATAAAATATTTATTTTTTAGTTGTCACATTCACCGTCATCACTGTTGACATCAGTAAATATAAGACACAGACATTCCTCTTTTTGTCAGAACAGTAACATGAACTGTATGCTTTGTAATATTGATTTCTTCTGGATGTCTCACATGTTTATTTACAGTTTATGTCTAACAGTAGGTTCATCAACAACAACGAAAAGAAAAGAAAAGAAGCGCCAAAGATCTTTCTTTTATGGTTTTCAAACAGACTTCTAAACTTTAAACATGTTATTACATCCAAGTAATGATTTGTAACACAATGTGAGAATTTTAATGTAAAGATTAGCCTCAAACTGTTTCTTACATTTTATGTTACAACTTTGTTAATGTTTTGTTCTACTAACCCGGACAAAGTCACTGCTGTGACTAATAACCACCGGTAATACATTTTTTAAAAGTGTAGTTTTAAGACTTTAATTATATATTTGGGTTGAAGATAATTTGTTTTAACTGTGTTATAGAAAAGTTAAATGTTAACTTACTGTTTATAGTTATGGACGAGTGGGAGCAGGACAGCAGTAGCAGATAGAGCAGTTGTTAGCAATGCTGTGAAGTAGCCTGCTAGGCTGCTAGGGTCAAGCTCGTCGGTCGCGTCGGTCGGTCGGCGAACTTTGGTCCCGCCCACAGTCCCGCCTTACTGCTGTTACTAGGTTGATCCAAAGTTAGGTTGAGACAGCAAATCCAATATGGATGCGGCCGTCGATTGGACTCATTTGCTGCCTATGTAACAGACAGGTCAGGGTTCGTCCAGTAATATTTACAGTCTATGGTTCTTCAGGTGTGAGCGAGAGGCACGTTATGATGCCGGGGACCGGAGCAGAATAAGCAGGAGAATGTATCAACTTGGAGAGGGAGGGGGGCACGGGGGTAAACTCCCCCACTCACTCCTTTCACGCCGTTATCAGCCGCAACATGATACCATGTTTGCCCCACACACACAAATACACACACACACTTGAGTCCCCACAGTTCGCCGAGTCGGGTGACGAGGCTTTTATAGGTTTGGTGACGTGGGGCTGTACTCCTACGTCATACTGTACTCCAAAAAAACTGTTAGAGTTTTTCAAACAGAAGGGCAGACACTATGCACATTTCTAACACAATATTTCAAATTTCAATACTTTGTACTCAAATGTCGAGATTGGGACTTGGATTGATCCATAACACTACTTAATACTCAAATACAGAGGTTTAGAGTTGAAGAAAGTGGTTTTAGGGTTTAGTTACTCTTTAACCAGAGCTGTCTCAGTGCTGCGGTTTGGTCCAAAACCTGACTGGAAGACATCCAAACAGTTGTTCAATATCAAGAAGTTATTTAACTTCTGAAACACAGCTTTGTCTATCATTTGACCTAACAGAGGAATATTTGATATAGGCCTGTAATTATTCATTATTGTCTAGATTGTTCTTTTCTAGTAGTGGCTTGATGACTGCTGTTTTCAGGGCCTGTGGGAAGACACCTGAAAGACAAGTTTACCATTTGTAACAGATCTGGAGCCATGACTCCTCCTCCTGCTGCCAATATCAAGACAGCAGGAGGAGGACTTTAATTGTTTAATTGTCACTTGTTTTTTATTGGTGAGATCAGAACAATACAGACATTAAAGAAGGGGGTCCATTGTTTTTCTGTAATGTAGAACATTTAACCCCCATTACCACCCCCACCCCCCATTATCACACCCCCCAACCATGAAACAGACCAGCTGGACAGAGTGAACAGAGTCAGCTGATCTTCAGTCATCAGTGTTTCTCAGACCGACAGACGACACAGAGACACTGAAGAACCAGGAGACCAGAACCCAAACCCAGGATAGAGAGGTTCAGTGAATGTGACAGACGACACAGAGACACTGAAGACGACAGGTGTTGAAGGTGTGGAGGTGGATCAGTGTGTCAGAGGAGACTCTGTAGAAGGACAGAGAGCCAGCAGGACAGTCCACATACACTGCTACTCTGTGAGAGACAGAGGAGGAGGAGGAGGAGGAGGAGATCTCTGTTACTCCTTTATTGTGCCTGACAGAGTAACCTCTATCAGAGCAGAACAGACTCCAGGACTGATCATTATCTCCAAACAAACATTCATTCATGCCTCCTCTCCTTCTGATTCCTCTGTAACTCACTGATACATAAACATCTCCTCTCCACTCGACCTCCCAGTAACAGCGACCAGTCAGACCAGTCCTACACAGCAGCTGAGAACACCAGTTATCAAATCTGTCTGGATGATCAGGATATGACTGAAGCTCCTCCCCCCATGTCACCTTCCTGTTGTTGTCAGACAGTTTCAGTTCTCTGTTCACTGTGTTTGTGTCCAGTTCCAGCTCACAGGCGTCTGATGGAGAGAACGAGACACAACACAGCTGCAGGTTATCATCTGTTCATTCATCAACAACTTTACTGACACTTACTGATAGGGGTGTAAAGGTACACGTACTCGGACCGGACCGTTTCAGTACAGGACTGATCCGAGTACGCACGGAACAAAAGTGATTTAATCTGTGTTCCCACACGGACCGCAAAGCAGAAGCACACCTCAGGGTGGAGGAAGGCTGCAGCTGCTGGTATGGGACACAGCTTTTAGTTAGTAACTTGTAAAACAAGTTCAAACATAATCTGTGCAAACTGTGCAGATTAGTAGTTCCTCGAGTCCTGTTGGTCTGGACAGTTGCATATAACCGGGATGGAGTTCTTTTTACAGACTTACTCTTAAGTTTTGTTTTCATTTTCAGCGATGATCCCGCTCAAACTAAGAGCAAAAGGGGAGGGGGAGACGCGTCTGTGTGGGAGAATAACCTGCAGCATGATAGAATGAACACCTCCCTCCCCATTCCCACAATAATGGACAAAGAGACGTTGACAAGACGAGAGTAGTGTGCCGTTGTTGTTCAGCGGACATCGGGTACGTCACAGGCAACACGTCCAACTTATTAAAGCACTTGAAAAGGCACCACGTGAACGTAAACATCACTGCAACTAGGAAAAAACAGACAGCCTTTTGCTAGTAATTCTAAACGGGCCAAAGCCATAAAAAATGCCATTGAAGTTCTTATATCGACAGAGGGAAATATTAATAGTTCTGAAACTACACTGTCCCAGATGTGATTAGGTTTATTATGTGCTCAAAGAGCATTCAAAAAAGTGTTGCCTTCATAAACTAAAAGGTGGAAGTGTAATTTAAAATAAATATTTTTATATATGGGCTATATTAATGACTTCATTTCATACTAAAATACTTTATTTCATTTGTTTTTTTAATTTATTGGAGACTCTTTTGGTTGAAGGATGCAACATAAGTTTATTTAAAGTTTTTTTTTTACAATGTTTAATTTAAAATGTTATTAAAAAGTAACCTGAGCAGGTGTACAAGTCTGAACTGTCGATGCTGCACTTAGTCCAATGTGTAAAAGGGAAATTATGAATGTTCCTATAAAGAAAAAAAAAGCGTTGCATCAGGTCCCTTTACTGTAGTGAAAATGTACCAAACCAAAGCTTCAAAACTGAGAACTGTAGCGAACTGAAATGTTTGTGTACCGTTACACCCCTACTTACTGAGAGCCAATCAAACTTACAGTTCATATTCAGCACTGAATGATGTTTGACAGCACTGAAATGTAATAATCCACTTCTAATCAAGTTCAAATGGAGTTACCATGGCAGCCAGGAAGAATGGAGATCCAAATCAACAAACACATGCAGTGAATAAAGTCTGACTAATCAAAGTGCAGCACAAAGAATCTATGAACCATCTGCTGTCTCCAACTGTTCTGTCCTCAGAGGTCACATTCAGCACAAACAGGAGCCTCATTTCCACTTTCACTGTCACACACAATGTGATGGCAGCAGGAGTGTGCCACGTCCCTTTGTTCTGTCTAACTAGTTTTAAACTGTGTTTCTGAAGTCATGGAGACCATTTATTTTCCATCAATCTAGGCTCTACAACATACATGTTTTTGTTTTAATGGAAATTTAACTGGACTGGATGAACAGATCAAAATCTGAAGAAACAGATGACAACTCAGTCCTTGTGAGTTTTTCTCTGCTTGTCTAAGGTGTAGGCCACGCCGTCCCGACCTCACCTGGCCACCTGGCGGCCTGCAGCTGACTTGTGTATTGTTGTTGGATGTTCCTGCTGGCCTGTACTATGGTGATCGTGGACTTTGCTGTGTGCCTTACTGTCTGCACAGCCAGAAGACGAGGAGGAGAGCTAGCTTATGTCTCTAAAGATATTCTGTTTCTATTTCATCACTGAATTCACGTCTGGATGTTTTTGAGGAGAGAACTTGATGTTGGAGACTTTGCATATTTACATGTTTATGAAAATGAACGTCAAATCAAAAATGATTTCTGCTGTTTTTAAAGTTGATGAGCTCCACGAGCTCGACTACGAGCAGCCGGCCAGCAGCCAACATCAAAATGTGAAATGTCACAAAAACTGCATGTTGTAAAATATACATTTCTGTTGGATGTGATGAATGGTGATTTTCTATTCACTGGATTATCACTTTTATTTCAGTTTACATTTTTTATTTCATATTTAAACTCTCATGAGTTTCCATCACCCTCACTTTTATCATCACTTTGTGTTACTTCCAGCCCTCATCCTGTTGTAGTTTGAAAGGTTTAATCATAACAGAAACACAATCTGGACAGCAGCAGGCACAAACCAATAGTTATCTAACCTCTGAATTTAGCCAAGTCATAAGATCATGTTCTGATACACAAGACACACACACACACACACACACACACACACACACACACACACACACACACACACACACACACACACACACACACACACAAACTCTTTCCTGTTAAGAGACCAGTTGTCTGTCCAGGAAACTTCTAGGAAATGGTCTTCATATAGCACACATGTTGTAATTGCTCAGTGTGTTGATTGCCCATAAAAGGATGATTGGGATGTTATAAAAGTTCCGGTTGAGCGAGGACGCTGGCGTGTATGTCGCCGCTTCACGATCCGTGACAAAAATCGTGTTTCTTTTGTGCTATCTATGCTTCTCCCTCCTACTTATCCTCTACTAACAGTCTGCAAACAGATCGACTTTGCTGCTGCTTTCAGTTTGTGTAAACTGACAGCTACTCACCATCTATGACGATCAGCTGTTAGCGCTAGCCGCCGATCAGCTGTTAGCTTCTCGCACAGCTATCAGGATATCCTCACCAGTCTGTGATCACTGGACCCTCGCCTGCCTTATTGGTGACCATGCTATCCCCACTGTAGTGTCTGACCGGCGCCATCATCACAACAAATCACACGTGCACAGCAGAAACCTGATACCTGTTGTTGTGTGTGTTGACAGAACCACTCCTCTCTCCCCCTCTGCTTCAGAATACACCACCGCCTCATTTATGCTGCAGAATGCTCGCTCCCTTAACAACAAAGCAAACCTATTTCACTAAATATCAAACTTTACTGACAGATCCATGTCATCAGAATCATTCAAACCGATGGTTTTATTTAGGCTATAATCGCGCATGTAGTGAGCCGTTTCCAATAAGTAACTTTCATTATGACAATATATAAACATAAAATAAAAATAAAAAATAAAAGTCTGCCACATACATATTGCATCAGCGCCGTCTCGCCTTCATCATCCCGGACGGACCTCAGAGGACCGGACTTATACACTAATGTAATCACTGATGTAGAGTTAAACATTAGACTAACACAAAGACCATAGAGCCTCCAGTTTTCATTAATATATTTCAATATCTTGCATTTATCATCAATTGTGATTTTTAGTTTTAATAAAGAGTGCACAGAGACATGGCGATGGCTTCACACATTTCACCTCCTCCATACTCAGCACATCTTCATCAGCTGCATGTATTTATTCTGTAAATAATTCAAGTGTGGACATTAAGTCGGGGCATCTCTGACACGATCATTAAGCCATATATTTGATCATAATTAGTCACAGTGCAGACGGAGATGCCCACAAAAATATGTGGCCAACAATTCAAAGTTTTTGTTGGTTGATCAAACCTTTGATTAATAATATGATAGAGTGAGGGAGAATGCTGACTGACGTGTCCTCTCTGCCACTATATGAAGAAATCAGTGTGGGTCCTGTAAACATGTAAACATTGCAGATATACTCGTGCGTAATGATGAACGGTGGATGTTTTGGCACATAGGACAGCGTGAATGCAGCAGCGACGTGGTGTCATTCTCTGAATTTTCTTCAGTTCGTGATCCTCCTGCTGCAGCAAACTACCGATATGTCCATTTTATCCTTCACTTCATTCACATGTTCCTTTGTTTCTGGGTCAGAAAGTTTCGTTTCTTCGTCTAAACTTCAGTTTTCGTGATCCAACGCTGGAAACCTTTGATCTGCCCCCTCGTTTGGATGCATTTTCATTCACGAGCTGCTTTGCATTGACCGTTTATGGTTGAATGTGGGCGTGTAGAGGGCGGAACATGGGAATAATCTACGTGCGCACATTTCCAGGTGGATGGTGATTTATAAAGGGAACATTGCGTGCAGGTGTGCGTACGAACGGTTTTATAACTCTGAATCATTTTGTGCGCACGCCATTTCCAGGTTTTTGGCACACGTACATTTTTAGTATGAATTTTACGCACTCTTTTATAAATGAGACCCCTGGTCATTTTTAAAAACCTCCTCAAACACCATCTGTTCACCAAAGCATTCAGCCTCATCTAACACTCCCCTCAGCGGATCACCCACTCCCTTTCTCCTTCATTTGTTTGTCTAGTGTTTCTATCCTTTCTCTTCTCTGTTTGTGTTTTTCTATTCCTCTCTTGTTGTCTCCCATTACGCCCCCACACACACACACACACACACACACACACTTTGTAAAGCATCCTTGGGTTTCATGAAAGGCGCTATATAAATCTAAGTTATTGTTATTAACTTCTCCGAGAGAAATAAACAAATCCTCTATTCACAAGCCATAGTCTCTGTCTGATTGTTCAAGAGCATTTACTCTTCTACACTCCAACATGTGCTGCTGTGTTCTGATGAAGAGAAATGAAAACACACTCACACTTCCTCAGACCAGGCTTCAGTCTGTGCAGTCCACTATGGTCCAACCTGGAGGAAGAAACCAGATCAGAATCTATTTCATACATCTTCATTTAAATCCAGCATCAGACAAGAAGCAGAGTTCATCATTCAGAAACAGTGAGACAGCTTCTGTGTGTCTGTCTGTACCTCAGTGTCTCCAGTCTGCAGTGTGGATCCTCCAGTCCAGCAGACAGCAGCTTCTCTCCTCGTTCTCCTGGATGATTGTAGCTCAGGTCCAGATGTCTCAGGGGGGAGGAGCTTAGAGCTGAGGCCAGAGACACACAACCTTCTTCTGTGATCAGACAGTTTGACAGACTACACACACACACACACACACACACACACACTTACACATATAAACACCAACACACACACACACACACACACACACACACGCACACACACAACATGCTTAACATCCATTGGTCCATTCTTCTCTGTTTTACCAGTAACATCCCGTCATAACCATGCAGCTGAACAGAATAGACTTCATAATCTGATACTAATCAATATTTACTCTGGTGACAAATAGTGAAGGTAAGACAGAGCGTGAGATAAACACACAGACTGCTTTGACATCAGCAGTGATGTAGAAACAGTTCTGAACTGTTTCATCTGAAATAAAGATTCTTTAGTTCTTTATGTTCCAAACATTATCCATGGTTTGTTTGTTGGTGGGGAAAGAACTTCATATTTAACTTTCTTTATTCCAGTCCAGCTTCCTCAGACTAAAAGACTGAGAGCTATAGAACGAGCTCAGAGCTTTACAGCTTTAATGTGGAAACATACAGGAAAACTTTAAACCACCACCAAGGCCCATTTAATAAATGATTCATCAAGAAAACATGATCTTAGATGAATAATGTGGATCAGCTGCACACTAACCTGAGAGTGTCCAGTCTACAGAGTGGACTCTTTAATCCAGTAGACAGCAGCTTCACTCCTGAATCATGCAGGTTGTTGTTGCTCAGGTCCAGCTCTCTCAGACTAGAGGACTGGGAGCTGAGGACTGAGGACAGAGCTTCACAGCTTCTCTCTGAGAGGTTACAACCACTCAGCCTGAAGAGGATTCAGAAGAACACAAATGAAAGCAATTACAAACTATAGTTGCTATTTCTGAATGAAGAGAACTACAGTTAACCTGGATAGTTATGTGAGCACGTACAGAGCTTTGTTTGAAGCTTTGATCACAGGCAGCAGCCTCAGAAGAGCCTCCTCTGAAGAAGAGTATTTCTTCAGGTCAAACACGTCCAGATCTTTTTCTGATGACAGTAAGATGAAGACCAGAGCTGACCACTGAGCAGGAGACAGTTTATCTGTGGAGAGACGTCCTGATCTCAGGGACTGTTGGATCTCCTCCACTAGAGAACGATCATTCAGTTCATTCAGACAGTGGAACAGATTGATGCTTTTCTCTGCAGACAGATCCTCACTGATCTTCTCCTTGATGTACTTGACTGTTTTCTGATTAGTCTTTGAGCCACTTCCTGTGTGTGTCAGCAGACCTCGTATGAGATTCTGATTGGTCTCTAGAGAAAGACCGAGGAGGAAGCGGAGGAACAAGTCCAGGTGTCCATTAGGACTCTGTAAGGTCTGGTCCACAGCACTCTGATATAAATGTTTTGGGTTAGGTTTTCCTCTGAATAATTTAGACCTCCGAGATGTTTTTTGTTTTTTTTGACATCAGATTGACTCCAGAGTTGATGAAGGTCAGATTGACATGAAGAGCAGCCAGAAACTCCTGAACACTCAGATGGATGAAGCAGAACACCTTGTCCTGGTACAGTCCTCTCTCCTCTTTAAAGATCTGTGTGAACACTCCTGAGTACACTGAGGCTGCTCTGATATCGATGTCACACTCTGTCAGGTCTGAGTCATAGAAGATCAGGTTTCCTTTCCGCAGCTGCTCAAAAGCCAGTTTTCCCAGAGACTTAATCATCTTCCTGCTCTTTTTATTCCAGTGTGGATCTGTCTCAGCTCCTCCATCATACTTGATGTTCTTCAGTTTGGACTGAACCACCAGGAAGTGGATGTACATCTCAGTCACGGTCTTGGGCAGCTCTCCTCCCTCTCTGGTCTTCAGCACATCCTCCAGAACTGTAGCAGTGATCCAGCAGAAGACTGGGATGTGGCACATGATGTGGAGGCTTCTGGATGTCTTGATGTGGGAGATGATTCTGTTGGCCTGCTCCTCATCTCTGAACCTCTTCATGAAGTACTCCTCCTTCTGTGGGTCAGTGAACCCTCTGACCTCCGTCACCATGTCAACACACTCAGGAGGGATCTGATTGGCTGCTGCAGGTCTTGTAGTTATCCAGAGGTGAGCAGAGGGAAGCAGTTTCCCCCTGATGAGGTTAGTCAGCAGCACATCCACTGAGGTGGACTCTGTGACATCAGTCAGGGTCTCGTTGTTTTTAAAGTCCAGAGGAAGTCGACACTCATCCAGACCGTCAAAGATGAACACAACCTGGAACTCTTCAAACCTGCAGATTCCTGCTTCTTTGGTTTCAGGAAAGAAGTGATGAACAAGTTCCACCAAGCTGAACTTTTTCTCTTTCAGCACATTCAGCTCTCTGAAAGTGAATGGAAATGTGAAGTGTATGTTCTGGTTGTCTTTGTCTTCAGCCCAGTCCAGAGTGAACTTCTGTGTTAAGACTGTTTTCCCGATGCCAGCCACTCCCTTTGTCATCACTCTTCTGATTGGTTCATCTCTTCCAGGTGAGGCTTTAAAGATGTCTTCTTGTCTGATGGTTGTTTCTGGTCTGTGTGGTTTCCTGGATGCTGTTTCAATCTGTCTGACCTCGTGTTCATCATTGACCTCTCCAGTCCCTCCCTCTGTGATGTAGAGCTCTGTGTAGATCTGGTTCAGAAGGGTTGGGTTTCCTGCTTTAGCAATCCCCTCAAACACACACTGGAACTTCTCCTTC
Source organism: Labrus bergylta (assembly GCF_963930695.1). Lineage (NCBI taxonomy): Eukaryota > Metazoa > Chordata > Actinopteri > Labriformes > Labridae > Labrus > Labrus bergylta. The sequence goes on from NC_089196.1 coordinate 34,307,932, forward strand.
AGGTTAGATTTGAGTTTACGCCGGCACTCTGCAGCGACTGTCCCTGAATAAAGAAAGAACTGAAATCAATGAACAGATTCTGATATAGATCACATGACTATCTGAGTTTGGAACTTTAAACCTCTTTGTCCTTTTTCTAAAATACTAAATCTGTTAAAATGTTCTTACTGCTCTGCAGACAGTCAGCCAGCTCCTCCTGCTTCATTCTCCTCAGGAAGTGCAGAGTGATCTTCAAAAATGCCTCTTTACAGCTTCTCCCCTGCTCTTCATCCTCACTCAGACTCTCTAAGCATTCTGGGTAATCTGGACTCAGAACCCTGTGGACTCTCTTCAGCTCGTTCTTCACAAAGGTGATGATGTTCTCCTCCAGCAGCTGGAACAGAAGGAGACACTGGATATTTAATATAAACTGGTAGAACTCAACATGTGGTTCATCTGTCAGTCTGAAGGTCAGCTGGTCTAAACAGAACAATAACTTAGCATTAAATTATTGTAATGGTAGTATATTAATTAACAGTGTGTTGAACACACCATAAAGATGGAGTCCAGGTCTGTTGGATTCTGCTGGTCTGATTGATCTCTGTGAACGTTGGAGCTCTCCTGTTGAACTCTGTGACAGGACATATTACACAAGAAAACAACAGGATATATATAACGAAACTCTGAGCCAAGATATGAGTATTAAAACAACAGCGACATAACATTAACTTGATTTTTAATTCTCACCTTCCATCAGCAGGACATCCATCTTTAAAGTCAATAAGGCGACCCATAGACCGGTCACTCTTTATGGACACACAGCTGGGTCCAGGAGAGTCTGGTCTCTGTTCCTGCATCCTGATACAAACAAACAGCTGGTTAATGAAAGCATTTAGAACAAAGATAATTTTTAATCAGATTGTTCCAGTTTAAACTGGCAGATGGATAATCAGTAATCAGGAGGCAGAGGTGAAGTTCTCCACAGTTCTCTCTGTTTCTATTAGAACAGTATCTCACTCAGAATACAGCCAACACTGTGTCTGTCCTCAAATTCTTTAGACTGATGAAATTAAAGTTAACAGAAGACGACTTAAACATAAACACAGCTCAGAAAGATGCTGTGGTTAGTAACTGAGATTTACAGATAGCAACATGCAGTAATATGATCTCACAGAGAGAGAGAGAGAGAGAGAGGGAGGGAGAGAGAGAGAGAGAGAGAGAGGGAGGGAGATATAGGAGCTCCAGGTGCCAGTTCCCCCAGTAGTCTAAGCTTATAGCAGCATAACTAGGAGCTGGTCTACACCAGCGCCAGCCCTAACTATACAATTTATAGTTACTTTTAATTTTATTCTTAAAAACACAGAGTGTGTCTGCCTCCCGTACCCCGACTGGAAGATGATTCCAGAGGAGAGGAGTCTGAAAACTGGAGGCTCTACCTCCCATAGTACATTTAGAGACCGAGCAGCATTTACAACGAGCAGCAATTACTGTTAGGATACAGAACAGATCAAGATCAAGAACTTGTCCATAACAACTTCAGGAACCTCAACCTGGAACTCACTTCTGGGACAAAGTCTTCAGACTGACATCACTTCAGATGGGAATAAGTGCTGCTTGAACCATCACAGTAGTTTTTATATTGTGAGTAAGTCCAGAATATGGATCCTACAAGGTTTGTAAAAACACTCAAGAGCTTTGAAGATCTTTGTCTGCAGTCTTCATGATACATCTGCTCACCAGTGTCCTGCCAAGAACACTGGACCAAATGTTTAGTATACCACCATGACATCATCCCTAATGTACTGAACATGCCTCAGCTGGACTCAGATACTATTCACTAAAACAAGGATCAAGTGTTAAACTATGTAGTCCAGGAGAAAGTGTAGTCAGATATCAGTACAATGGTCAGCTGGATCAGCAGGATGTATGGACCAGGTAGGTTAGTGAACTTGACCTGCAGCTTTCAATGCCCAACATCTCACCAGCAGAACCTCATCAGGTTCAGGATCTGGGCTGTGGACAAAGTCAGGACATCCAACATCCACCTCGTGGACCATAATCCTCTAATCACAGTTTTTAAACCGTGGCTCCCATCCTTGATGGTGCATGCTTTTAAAATGGACGTGCAGAAGCAGACTCTCAGTGAATGGAATCTGATATTGTGGACAGTATGTCTGTTTGTTTTGGTCATCATTGGGAGTGAGGAAGGAGAGGACTTTCATTCTATCTTTTATTGTTCATTCAATAAAAATGCTTTAATTGGGGTGCTGGTGGCCTAGTGGTTAGTGTGCGTGTCCCATGTAGGGAGACTGTAGCCCTCCAAGTGGGTGGCTCAGGTTCAAATCCGACCTGTGGCTCCTTTCCTGCATGTCATTCCCCATTCTCTCTCTCCTTGATTTCTGACTCTATCTACTGTCCCGTCTCTAAATAACGGAACAAAAAGCCCAAAAATAAATCTTTCCTCAGATTTGTCTCTTTTTAAGGTTTGGCCTATTATTTTGACTTTGTCTAAGAATATTTAGCTTCTTTCTAGTAGGGCTGTTTTTGCTTTAAAGTCATAAAGTCCATCACACTGTCGGCTGGTTCTGTGTCAGGCAGGTTAAGTTCTGACAGGGTCGGGGAAATAGGGTGCAGGGAAGGACCCAAAAGCAGAAATAAATGGACTCACAGCTGCAATAAAATGATTCTTTTCCACATTTTACAGCCTTCAGGAAGGTAAGGGTTCAAATACAAACACTTCAAAAGAAAAAACACAAAATAGACCCAAAGCACACAATGATCATGAAGTGGTAAGAAAACAAAATGAAGCTGATGAGGAAAATGAAGACAGGTGAGTAGAGTAGAAGGGAAGGTGTGGGCTATTGAAACCTAGAAGAGAAGGAGGTGAATTCTGAGGACCTCTGGTGGAGAAGTAGGAGAAACAGGAGAAAAGTACGAGTCCAGGGAGAGGTGAACATGGACTGAAGACTGAGAGTGATGTAAATGGCTGAGGATGAAAGAGTGAGCCTACAGAAAAGCAGAACAGAGCTCTTTGTCAATTTCAGATCTCACCTTCCATCAGCAAGACGTCCATCTTTAAAGTTAATAAGGCGACCCATAGACCGGTCACTCTTCATGGACACACAGCTGGGTCCAGGAGAGTCTGGTCTCTGTTCCTGCATCCTGATACAAAAAAACAACATTATTAGTTACTGTGAGCAGCAGATGAGACAGTGATGATGATGATGATGATGATGATGATGATGATGATGATGATGATGATGATGAAGGTGGAGAGATGTGAGTGCTGAGCTGTGACATGGAGAAGAGTCATGGACAGTTAGAGATCCTCACCTCAGAGCTTCATGTTCCTCACACAGAGAGGTTTTAGAGGGAGGGACTCCCTCCTCTGTGTCCTCACACTGATCCATAGCAGAGCGCCCCCTGCTGGGAGAGCTGCACTCTGAGAAGAATGATCAATAAAGAGTTATTACATCTTCATATGAAACTTCATCAGAATCTTCACAGTTAAACTTGTCCTCCATGGAGCTTGACTGGGACAAAAATAAGCAGTCCTGTATTTGGACTGGACCCTCCAATCTGTCCTGTGATCCATGAACACACCATCCTTTCAGCCCCTTGATATGCAAACACTGCAGTATCCCCCAAAACCACCATGAAGCTTTTGACTGACTTCCTGGTGATCACACACTTCTCTCCCCTCCACCTGTGGCTGCATGTTAATACTACTGCTGCAGAAGAATATGTTAAAACTAGGGATGCATCGATTATGGATATGACTTCCAGATTATAGTCTGTGTTGGAGCCATGTTTAGGAGAATGAAGAGTAAGACACAAATTGTTCCAGCAGGTGTCACCTTTGGGTTAAGGTGATACTCTTTATAGGTAGGAACTTTCACTTGGTTTTCAGGTGTTGCTGGACGGAGAGCACATACACTGTTTTGACCGCTATGCCATGCTATGAGGTAACACAGAGTGAGCGTTAATCTTTGAGTCGAAATTTCGTCCGTCTGTCTGTATGAAGAAATGTATGATGTCATTAATAAACATTCTCATGGTTCTTCAGGGTTTAACTTCTCACCCTCACTACTGTTTTCTTATCTATAAGGATCTGAATGCTCTGTCATTTCTCCTCTCCTCCCGCTTACATGGCGTGCACAGTGAGTGTGAGCCCGAGAGAGTGGACCCCCTCCCTCCTCCCCTTCCTCACTCTGCTCTCTGTTCTGTTAGCATTTTAGCATGTTTGCATAGCCTGCATGCTAACTGAGAGTCATCTTTAGGCCTATCCCTGTTCTTCTACTGTAATAAGAGAAGCTAGTGAACCTGGTGGCTAACTGTTAGCTTACAGCTCTTTTGACACTTAAATTAAACAGAGAGTCTTAACAACAGTGAAAAGAGTCTCTTACCTTCAACCAGAGGATTATAATATTTTACAGGACTCTGCCTTCAACACGGAGAACAGATCTGTGTCACAACTGGAGGAAGTGAAAGTTAAAAGTCCTGTCAACAGGAAACACCACAGAATGTTTATCACCATAGCAACAGGGTTTCAAATGACACTGCCCACATTTCTTATAAATAAAAGTTTTATTAAACATGTAATAAAACACTGAAAGTGATCTTGAACCTTCAGCCAAACGTGTCTCACTGCAGCTGTAGAATCACTGCTGGCTGATACTGGCACTCCACACGGCTTCAATGTGGTGTTGAGTTTCATTGTAGCAGCCCTCAACAACAACAACAACAACAACAACAACAACAACAACAACAACAACAACAACAAGTGAATAAAGATGTCCACCTGTTGAACTCCACGCTTCCTCCTCCTTGTTGTTGATCTGTTCTTCTCTAAAACTGTAACATCAATAAAACTTAGGCCTATCTAATCTAAAGTCGTCCACAGTGTAATGAATGAAAAACGTATTAAAAGTTAAACTGTAGACAAACATGATGTAATCTTCATCGTTGTTCTGTTTGAATATTTGACCGTTTAATTAAAGTTAAATATTTAACTGCTTGTCTTGATGTAATCCTCATTTCAGAATAAGCAGGGCTCCAGTGTGCTGTACCATTGAATGACTTTATCACTGTGTGTCTGTGGCCAGCAGAGGGCGCTGTTTACTAACATTACAGTCACAGCAGCTGCTATCAGAGCCTGTGCACATTAGAGAAGCTGTGATGGAAATGTGTTGACCTGTTTCAGGTGACACATGAAGGTTAATGTGAGCTGAGAGGAGAAACATGAAGGATGACGTTTAATTGAATGAACATCCATCAGAAACAAACAAATTGGCTCCTCTTACTTCAGTGACAGTTGTACGAAAATCTTGAAGAAATTGCCACTACAAATAGTATAGAAAGGATACTGACTGACATGACATGACCTTTTGTTATTCTAGTGGCAGTGTAACAACAAAAAATGCCACTTGAGGGAATCCAAAGTCATTTCCAACTCATGGTGTGTAAAAAAGGGAAAGTCCACCGTTGATTATATTTGAAAGTTTTATTTCAACGATCTTAAAGAACACCAACAAAAAGACGGGTGTATAGACAAAACGAGCTCGCAAACATAAACAAAGACTAGGATCCAGACATCTTCACACTCCCACGGTTGAAAAACAGTGTGGCTTTCACTAATTCCCTATCCCCCTTCACCTGTGTCTCCCTTTTCTCCCTACCTGTGGCTGTACTAATTACCACATGTGCCCAGGTGCGCAGGTGACGTAGCAGCAGACAACATTTACATAACTTACCACCCAGCCACACAATAACACACATCAAAGTGGCTACAACAGTTATTACGGCTCACTGTTACTGATGAGAGTAGAGGAGGATTCCTCCTCACTTAGTTACCACATTGAAGATTCAAGAGAAGAATCATTCATGAGCGACATTGATGATAAGTCACCAGCTGCCCACCACACACCTCTGCTACAGTGAGCCCAGCTTCGTTCATAGCCTCACCTACGGCACCAGAGAAGAAAGTAGTTTCAACGTATGCTGGAGTAAGATGCCCTCAAGTACAAGAAAGTGATTGGATACTGAGAAGAGGCCGTCTGCAGCAGAGAGAGGTTACTAGGATTGCTGAAATACTGACTGCATGTGTCACAAGGCAGAAGTGTTGCTTTTATGATTCATAAACTGCACATTCTTTTACGCAGGTTTTTATATTTTGGGTTTTATTCATGCTGTGTTTGAATAAAATAAATAAATATGTGATATTTGTGATTTGGTTTTATTGATTATTGTGTTTTTATCAATACTCTTGGTTTTATGTTTATAGAATGAGTTAACTTTCTGCCTTGGGGAGACTAATGACAGATTATCTGCTCCTGTGAAGCTTTGTTTATTTGATGGACAGTTTGTCTGCTCAATGTGGAGCAAGAACAGAGCCGCCTCGTCCAATCAGAGGCCGAGGGGAGGGACAAAAACAAAGAAACACAGAAGAAAAGACAGCAGAAGGGCGGAGGGAACCGCGCGGAACAGGCGCATGCTCAGTGTAGTAGTCGGGTTGGACAGCACCTTAACAAACTCATGGTTAAGAGTTTGAAAGTAAGATTAGATGAAGAATCTGCTGATTTAACACAGGAAAAGTTCCGGTTGTCGCCCGCTCTGGCCCCGGGTATACACCTAACTATGCCCGCTGACTTCACTAGCTTCACGTTTCGGACTATGGAGTCTCCAATAATCAGAGTTTTATTCTCAGCCGGTGTGTCGCTGAGTGGGGAAAATTAGTTTGAAACGTGAAGTGGTTGGTGGGGAACCGTGTGCTTCGATTCTCGACTATGCTTCCCTCGGACAGTAACCCAGCCACCTCTATTTAAATGTTCCACATTACAGAAGAAAACATCAATACTTATGTTTTGTTTGAGATTATTATATTATTTCTTAATATTGCTGTTCAAGGTCATAGAAACTTTGACACAGGTTATTAGAGAGAGAGAGAGAGAGAGAGAGAGAGAGAGAGAGAGAGAGAGAGAGAGAGAGGGGAGGGGGGAGAGAGAGAGAGAGAGAGAGAGACAGAGAGAGAGAGAGAGAGAGAGAGAGCACAGTTGTCACTCGTTAAGGTTCATCACAGATAAAACCTGCTCACATGAATAAGTTGTCACAAACAAACAGAGTGTCTTTGATGCTGTAGCGCCTGCAGAGTCAGAACTCCTTTGTACACACCTCCATTCATTGCTTCCTCCGTCATCCACCCACATTCATCTCACACTCCAATGAAAAACCGTCCAAACTGAATCCGTCCTCCAGGAAAGGCATTTGTAGAGGTGCAAGTCACCGGTGATCGAGGCGGACAGTCATTGGAAAAAAGTCAGTGAAGGAGAAGGTTACCTCGGCATAGAGCGTGTTTGAAAGTTCGTGTATGGCCGTTTGTTCAAATCTTGGTCGCTGGAGGTCCGTTGCTGTCAGGCCCGGCTACCTGTTGGATTTGTTTATTTCCCTGTTCCTGGTGGATCAGCTGTTCCCTGGAGTCAGGAGATGCCAGAGGAGAAAAGCCCAACTCTGACTCTTGACTACTGACTGACTTAAAAACTTGGGTACCGTGAGTACCTGCTGTGTCTTTTGTTTCTTTGTCTTTTGATTGTTGCTCCGCGAAGAGAGACGCTGGTTTTCTTTTCACTTTGTTTCCTTATTTGTTTTCGAGGCCCGCGGTAAAACCCGGAGCGGAGTTTTTGTTTTGTAGTTTGAACATTGAACTGAACTGTGGGTTGTGGGTTACCGGAGCGGACTGAACTTTGAGTTACAAACACAGACTGTGAAACACGCACACACAGTGCTCACATTCATTTTGTTGCAGTGTGGTTGATGCCTGTGATAATATATATATTTGAAATCCCATTGTTGTTTTGCTTGATTGTTTGTCGCTCTTGCTTGGCTCCTGTTTTGTGCAGGTTGACTATTTTTTTGTTTGCATTTAATTTTTATTTGTCAGACTTGACTCTGACTGGCACCCCAAAATTAAAACCTTGTCAAACCCGCTACAATGCAAAGACCAAAGTCACCTTCAGGTATTTTAGTATTAGGCATTATAAAATGATAACATGTTTCCAAACCAACAGACTTGAATTGATCCTTCAGCGTTGATCACTGCAGTCTGATCAGCTCCGTGTGGAGTGCTCGTTCTTCAACTAAGTAAACTCAGTTAAACGACTTCTGATATGAGCCTGGCAGTCCGTTCTTCTACTTGTCCGCACTATCGTAATCTAACTCTGTCACTGACGTTTTATGCGTCATGAATCTGTTTCATCTCCGTGCGTAATTCAAGGAAGAATTTTAGCGCTGCTCCACGGTTAAACCAGCGGACCTCTGTATGATCGGACAGCCTGTGCGTGATATCGTTTTTGGATGAGAATGAAATGTTCGGGGTTCGGTATGACAATACCTAAATCACCAAGGATTTGCCTGTTAGGGGATCAAACTGAATTGACCAAATTTAAGCAATGGATGGAACTTATGTCAGTAATCAATAATGAAGGTGAGAACTTCCAGAGGTTATGGGGCCACTTTTTTGCTTATACATGTAGTACCATTGGTGCATTGTAATGATAAAGATGTGGTACTGTGTATACTGTGGTTACTGAATTGTTATTTTGGTTCCAATTATGTACTCAGTTGTTATGGGACTTTGGGCATACTATTGTACAACAACAATGCTGTCTGTTTTGTTTGTTGAATGTTAAATTAAAATAAAAAGTTGAATTACAAAAAAAGAATGAAATGTTCAGTAATAGTTATATTTTTACAGTCTGATGAAAGCTGGTGATAAAGGCGCAACAGCAGTCTACTGCATTTAGAAGTGATGTCGCACTGAAACTTTTAGGTGATCAACACAACACGTTCACCTCTGAGTGACCTAAAAATGAACCATCTGTAATTAAAATCAGTTAATATTCATTTTAATTTACTGTTTTTACAACAACCAGAGGTAAAATAAGTCTATCATCAGGCTCAACGCCGGTGTCCACAACCTACACTTAGTCTGGATGTGAGGAGACGGTCTGGGCCGTTACACAGGACAGAGAGGATTGTTTTTTATTTGCACGAGCCGCTCTTTGTGGCTCACTCCATAGGAAGCTTTGTGATTATCAGCCAAAACTTTTGTTTTCCATCAGTCAAGACAGGAGAAACTGGTAAGAAGTGTGAACAGAGCTGAAGACCGTCAGGATGAGCGTGCAGTGCAGCGGTGTGCCTGTCGTTAAGTCCTGTGGCTCTGATACAATTCTGGCAACTTGTGAGCAAATAAAACTAAATAAATATCTCCCCTTCGATCTCTCTTGAAAACCTGCATTCTGTGTCACCTCTCTCAGGTGTTCAGCCTGTTTGCTGATTAGGGTAATGCAGGAGCAGCTCGTGCGCTCGGCCACTCGTCTTTTTTATGATAGGCCTTCTCCCTGCTGAGAAGATAGTTCAAAGTGCCCCAATTAAGTAATTTTTGTATCATGATATCAACCTTTACGTTGCTCATTATACATAATATTTTAATACAATTCGGGGGAAATAAGTATTACAAATATTTAATTTATAAAAAATCTCAAAATATGTTTTTATACATTTCCCCCTTCTTCCCAAAACGTCTCGCGGGCTGTATGAAACCTGCTGTCGGGCCGGATACGGCACGCGGGCCGTATGTTTGACATCCCTGATCTAAACAATGAAAGACTAAATGAAGAAATAAGCTCATAATAAATCAAACTAAGTTTGTAAGCTGTTTGTATTGTTGACTGCTAAATAAACATGTGCTGGTGAACAACTAATAACCTGAGTGATATTACCTCTTTGTGGCTCTTGCCATCACAGAGACATAGTAGATCAAATGAAGGGTTCCATTTTTTTCAGACCACCAGAAACTGTCCGTCCAGGCAAACATCAATGGCGTCCATATCAGTTTCTGAAATGCAAAGTAAGTGACTCTACAATTCACTTAGCAGACTCTTTTATCCAAAGCGACGTACATCAGAGAGTAAGAACAACACAAGCAAGGATCTAGAAAAAAGGGAACAATGTCAGTAAGAGCAAACGATCAGCTTTGAGTCTGATTGGACACACAGGTGCTGACAGGAAGTGACCAGAGGCAAAGCACAACATTGAGGGCAGTTCTTGAGAGCTCTAATCAGTATAGAAACCATCTTATAAGTCGTCGTTATCAAACAAAAACCATCGTCATTACCATCATCATCATCAATAATATGGAGACCATCATCATTAAGTTAGTAGGTATTCATGAAAGAGCTGGGTCTTTAGCTTTTTCTTAAAGGTGCAGAGGGACTCTGCAGATCACATGGAGTTTGGAAGTTCATTCCACCACCGGGGGGCGACAGAGGAGAAGAGTCTAGTCAGAGACTTAGGACCCTGTTGTGAAGGTTGGATCAGACGCCTTTCATTGGCAGAGCGTAGAGGGGGGGGGGGAGTGTAGACCTGGATCAGAGAGTTAAAGTAAGGAGGAGACGTTTCTGTGTCTGTTTTGTAAGCGAGCAGCAGAGTTTTAAATTTGATGCGAGCAGTAACTGGGAGCCGGTGTAAGGAGATGAACAGCGGAGTGACATGTGCTCTTTTAGGAAGGTTGAAGACCAGTCGTGCTAACCAGAACCCACATTTAACTTACTGATAAAACGCTAACCCCCAATTTCCACTTACGCCGTGCGCGTTGTGTTCCGTCGGCGCCCAGCACTTCGTAGTTCGCTGTGACTCCAGTCAATCGTTGTGTTTCCACAGCGAGCGCCGCGGTCCGTCTCCAAAGCGTGCAACCAGAGCCACTGTGCTCTGCTCCGCTTCAAATACGCGTCTAGAGTCTTTTTTTGATGGAGTACGCTGCAGGCCCGCGTTAAGCTGGACAGAATATGACAACCCGGACAGGAAGTCGGACAAGGAAACGCATAGGATCAATTTCAAAATAAAACACAATTGACGGACTCACGATCGTATTTTTCATCACTTTATCAACATTACGTCAAAAGACAAATCAATTTGTTGTTTGCATTGTCTCGCGTGATCTTGTAGTTCTCCTGTGTACTCCTCATGGCCGCTCTCCTCTGCGCTCACGTTCCAGAAACAGATCCAGTGGGGCGGGGCAAAACAATGGCGTGCACGGAGTATGTGGGGATCGGGGGTAAAGGCCTGCAGGTGGGTTCGGTCCCACAGCAGAACAGATTCTAGTGTCAGTTTGAAACAGACACTCAGGGTTATGGGAAGTTCAAGGTCTCTGGTGTTAGTTTTTGTTACATTTCCTCACACTGTTACTCCTCTACTCTGATGATCCGTTGCACTCAGTGCTGCAGGAGCCTCATTTGTCAATATGGCGCGATACCCTTTTTCATATCATCATGAACAAATACATAAAACTAAACCTCTCAGAAAAGTGAACACGTGAACATAAATGAGCACGATAAGAACAAACTTTAAAGACAGAAACCATGTTTGACGTATTTTGGTTTAATAGTTTGTCCCATCTGTTCACATGGAGGAGGCGGAGCTTTCGACCCACACTGCCAGCAGTCAGTAGGGGGACCTCCAAATAATTTGGCTTCACTTTTGGGAAGCTGTCGTGTTGCTCATCTTTTCATTCAGTCTGTGCTGCCTCCTTGGACAGCTTCTCCTCCATCAAACACCAATGGGAGAGAGACTTGAGCATGTCCCTGACCAAACACAACAGCCTTATCTAAATGTGTAAGATATAAAATTATTCAAATAAAAATTTTACATAGGACTTACATCACACCAACCAGATTAAAGATAATTCCCTCTCACATATGTGCTGGCATGGCTGTGGTGAGGCAGGAACACTGATCCACTTGTGGCACTGTTTTTGGAATGAGGTTATCTCAAGATTGACTTTTATTGTGAAAGTAAAAATACCCCCCTGTCCTCTAGTCTGCCTTCTTGGCATTAGAGTAAGAAACATACAGTCAACGCTCACACAACGAATCATCACACTAGCCTTTCTGTCAGTGAAGCGTATTATTATGATGAATTGGAAAATAAGTAAACCAAATTGCTTTAACATTGACAAATTCAAACATATGTTAATAGTTGATCAGGGCTTAAAAAGTCATTTTTCTACAAAGGAAGCTTGTACTGTATGTAACATACCTCTTAATGTGCCTTTTTATTAAACATGTATTTTTTTAAACATAATCTTTATTTAAGTAGAGGACCAGAGCTCTTATTTCATTCTGAATAATTTAAATGTTGTGACTTGTTTTACCTTCTCATGATCTGTAACTGCCGTAAGGTGCAGAACGGGGCTGAATGACCACATGCAGACTCTCCGCTCCGTTAAACAAGACTGCTCACGCCTCATTTTAAGAGGAACAACATCTTAAAATACACAGACGAGCACTTGTCAAACATTTGCCACAATGCTGTTATTAACCCTGTTACACAACTTACAGTGAAACCTGCAAAACTGGTCAGAAAATGCTGAATTAAATGTATGCACACATAAACATTTGTGAGAAATTACAATTTTATTTAAAATTTCAAGACAGAAATATTTGTTTTCTCATCTTCTTGTTTTATTCAATAATATATAAAAATGTTTTTTGCCTAGTTTTAGCAGATTTAAAGTTGATATTTCATATCAATGTTGATTTTTATAAGCATTTTTAAATCATAATTCTACCGTGTTTAACATTTTGTGTAATAAAACAATACTTTTGAACCTGTTCTATTTTTATGTCATTGAATAACTTAGCAAATACAGTATTTCTATAGTTTGGTCACTTCCTCATAGAGCCACTGGGGGGCAGCGGAGCAGCATTAACAATAAATACATGAAAGGAGAAGTGAAATTAAACTACATTACTCTCTGACCTAATATTTAAAAAAACTTTTCAGCCCATCAAATAATCAGACAGTTTTTAATCAGCTTGGAAGTGTAATAAGAACTACCAGACCCCAAAAAAAAGTGTAGGGATGTATTAGAAGTATAAAGTGGAAGAAGTTAAGTACAAAAAACTCTAAATGTAGTTTTTTTTTACGATAGTAAACTATCTATACATTTTCTAAATGTTTTTTGATTTTATGACGTCGTAGGTTTTTCCTCCAATTCCACTTTCTAACAATTTGTACAGCCAGAAAGAATATTTAAGTGTGCTGTGTGTCTCTCCACCCTGCATATCTCTAACTGAGACCTGCCTTCATCTGTCAAAATGTGCAGCAACACAAGGCTAGTAACGGGAACAAGACCTTAAATTGGGATGGGCTTTTATCTGAAGTTTTATGGTTCATCAAATATGGACGGTGGCCTTGCTTTGTGCACACGCTGCTGTCTTGGTCAAAAGTTGATCTTCAGTTGAAATAATTGCATCATTTTTGAGTGATTTGAATATTGTTCTTTGTTATTACAAGTTCTGTTTTTATGGCTGAGGCTGTGTTTGGTTTAGAGGACACATTTCACAGCTGGAACAGAAATGTAAGACTGTGAAAACTCTGTGTTTTGTCTCTTTTTCTTAATTTGACACTTTCTTTATGTGAGGCAACTCCAGAGGACCTTTGTGTTTCTTTTTCTCTGCTCTTCAAAAGACTTTTTAAAAATCTATGCTTTACATTTCATGACAACTTAGAGCATCAGTAACAGATTAGTTTAGTTTCAAGCTGCTTCTAATCATCATCATGTTCTGATCGTATTTCATCTGTCAAACCGCTTTTCATGCACTGACATCTCTTTCCTCATCCATCATTTTCCATCATGCAAACAGAAAGAGCTGCTGATGTTATTGAAGAGATCGAGCTGCCCTCTAGTGGTTGTGTTTAGGAGTGTTCAGTAAACAGAATGATTAAATGTGCATGTGTTAATACTTTGATGAAGGAGGGGGGAAGTGGAAAATAAAAATGTAAAGAGACATAAAAACATGACTTGCCTGTTTTCTCATCGTTCAAAAATGGCCGACCAGTTTATTGTTTCACTTGTTTCTTCTTTGAGACTTTTTAGTGATGCTAAATACAACATGTGTTCCCTACTGTTTTATTGAAAATAATTAGAGACCGCTCCAAATGTCCTTAAAATCCACGCCATGACATGGTATGATACGATATGAGCAGGCCCGGTTCATACATTTAAAATAAGGCTGCAATGCAAACTTTTGCACCCTCATTTTAAACGTCTGCACCCTCAATTGAATCGAAGGAGAAAAAAAAACCGAGTTAAAACATTAATAACATTTTTTTTTTTAAAAGTAATCAAAACTTACAAATGACAACAGTGACTCAGATCGTGTTCACTACATCCATGATGGGATGGTCATGACAGGTGCTCATGACCTGTCTGTTCAGCTGGGACCACATGATGGACTCATAACACCTACACTACTTTTCCTTTGCTGTTGCCGATCACTGTAGCTGCACCCCCTTTAATCTCAGATACACTCAAAGTCATTTTGTTCTAAGCGGGAATGGAAATGAATCCTGAGATATCTATAATAATATAATAATAATACTTTAATTGTAGGGCACTTTTCAAGACAGATGCACAAAGTGCTTTGCAGAATATGACAGTACAGCAATCTTAATACACTGCACATCTGACACTGTGGTCAGCAGCATCGGAGCACCACAGGGGGCCGTGCTCTCTCCTGTCTTGTTCACCCTGTATACCTCTGACTTCCAGTATAACTCCGAGCTCTGCCACATGCAGAAATACTCGGATGACACTGTGATGGTTGGTTGTGTCAGGGATGGACAGGAGGAGGAGTACAGGAGCCTGGTAGGGGACTTTGTGACGTGGTGCAGGTCGAACCATCGGCAGCTGAACACCTCCAAGACCAAGGAGATGGTGGTGGACTTCCAAAGGAACAAGCCACATCTACAACCTGTTTCCATCGGGGGGGTCAACGTGGAGGTGGTCAAGACCTACGGGTACCTGGGGCTGCAGTTGGACGACAGGCTGGACTGGTCATCAAACATGGACACTATCTGCAGTTAAGGTTTAAGGGACCAGTCACCTATTAGAATGACCATAATACTCACCACCACCAGTTATATGAATTTCTTACCAGTAGGAAGAGTATTTAGCTTTATAATTAAAGACAACTAAATGTCCCTGACACCAGAGCTATAATAATTTTTAGAGCATGCCTTTTGTTACTTGCTTTAGATACAAAAACCCTTCCTTTATCTTTAATAATGTAAAGTGGAGAGATTTCTGCTCTCTGTTTCAATATCTGCCACAAGAAGTCCCCATATACAAATTCAAAACAATCAAAATCAAGATTCAACCAGAGTAAATTACATTAATCATGTGTGATTAGAAAAATGTTTAAAAATCATTCAGAAATGTGGTCTTCCTAGATCAATATCACATAATATCGTCTAGTTTACCCGTCTAAACTATACAAATGATGTGCTTTATCCTCGAATATAGAAGAGTTTTAATGTTAACAATTAAGGGAAGTATTAAAAAGCAGATCATTTATATTTATAAAATATATCAAAAAGAACCAATGTATTACAGTTATAAGAGGTTAAGAAATGGGAACTAGTAGGAGACTCCTGATACGATTAGTACAAATTCTGGACCCAAAAGCACGACTCAGATAGGCAGGATAAAGTTACAAAAAGTTTATTCTAAATGTGACTCAAAAAGTGCAAGGGGAGGGGTAGTGCGAGGTTCCAAGTGGCAGTGTCTGTGATCCCAGTGTGGTGTCCCAAAAGCACAGGTGAGGTGAAGCAAGAAACACAAACAGCTATCTGACGCAAGGCAGAGAAGAAAAAAGGGGTTAGCTACACAAGCTATCACAACGAGAACTAGTAATCACAGAGAAGCCAAGAGAGTACAATACCACGCGAGCTGGTGAAACAATCTGGCGGCGAGGTGAAGCAGAGGGAAGTCTTTGTAGTAGAGATCCTGATGACCAACGAGCTGCACCTGGTGCCGCCTGAGAACATGAACCCCGCCCACCAAACTCACACAGACAGGAGAGAGACACATGAGGATTAAACAGACAGGGAATGACAAACAACACCACTGTAGGAGCCATGTTTATGAAGTGCAAACACAAATTGTTCCAGCAGGTGTCGCCTTCAGGTTAAGGTGAAACTCTATATAGGTAGGAACTATCACTGGGGTGTCAGGTGTTGCTAGACGGGGAGCAATTACACTTTTTTGACCGCTGTACGCCACGCTATGAGGTAAGAGGAGTGATTGTAAATGGACATGTCTGGATTATTGTTTGAACAGCTCACATGTGACAGTGATCAAGACAACGATGGAATGAGAAATAAATATTCCTAAACGAAGAAGATATATATAACATGGAATTCACAACAACAAAGCTAACATTAAAAACAATAATTTTTAAAATCAGAGTTTTTTTCTTGAAACTAGTAATACCTTCAACCTT
This sequence comes from Labrus bergylta, assembly GCF_963930695.1. Classification (NCBI taxonomy): domain Eukaryota; kingdom Metazoa; phylum Chordata; class Actinopteri; order Labriformes; family Labridae; genus Labrus; species Labrus bergylta. The sequence goes on from NC_089196.1 coordinate 34,324,251, forward strand.
TGAATCATGCCTTGCTTGTCACACTTGTGAGGTTGTTGAAACACAACTCCCTGGTGTCCTACATCCTACATGAGAGAGAAAATGAGAGGTTAAAACTCTGGTTTTAAACATGCAGTATGGCCTGTCTTGGTTGAAAGCCCACTCACCACGACAAGGTGCAGGCCAAGAGTAGGAACATATAACACGGGACAAACGCACGAGACACTATACAGCACAGGACATGTGAAAATGAAAAGCAAGAATACAACAACAATGCAAAAGTTACGTACTATTACTGAACTTGAGGGTGAGCAATGGGGACAAAATTAACCACAAAATAAATCAGGAAGTATGTTTATCTACCATAACAACTATGTAACAATAACAATTTCCAAAAACCCTCAGCAAAATTAACAATCAATTCAAAATACATAGCTTAAATATTAATATATAACATTTTTATCAAACCTGGAGATCCAAAAATGTGTTGGTGAACTCTATAATACAAATCAGAAAGTTTAACATACAGTACATTTGAACATCTTGAAGTTTTTTTTGTTTATAGGTAAATTCTATAATATGTATTTTTTGTAGACATTTAAAATTTGAAATCAACTTTTAATTGGACAAATAATTCCATAAACTATGTACATAATAACTACAACGAATGTCACACTGAAAATGATTAACAGATCAACATCATCTTAGGCCCCGTTCATGCAGACTCTAAAAGACAGTCATTCATGTGTTCAGTTTTTATCTGACATTGGCTTTAAGTAGTGGTGAGGTGAGGTTTCTCTTGAAGTAGCATCCCAGTAGATTTTTAATAGAAAAGTTGCGCCCCGTTCATGCAGACTCCAACTGATCGTCATCTATGTAATCGGTGGGTTTTTCTGAGAAAAAAGAAAGAAAGTCTTTTCACTAAGAACTAAGGCCCCGTACATGCAGGCTCTAAGTTCAATTATTGTTTTAATTCCAGCTCTGAACATTCAAGATTTCTGCTCACTTGTGACAACATGTGCACTTTCTAAACGGCAGACATTGAAAGTTACTTGTGCCCCGTTCATGCAGGCTCCGAGTAACAGTTTCAATGTTGTTCTATAGCATTATTATACTTACCATTTCCCATGTTGCAAGAAAAACATCAAAAAGGAGTTGGCCACATTCTGATATGCAGGAAATAGAATTTGTTGTACAATTAGAGAAACATATACACAAATATACATATATATAGACATAAAGAGATGCAGGTAGAAGAACATACTGTACAGATATAGAAACATGCATACAAATATATACACATACAAATATGCACATATAAACAAAGAGAAGCAGGTAGAAGAACATACTGTACAGTAATAGAAACATACATACAAATATATACACATATGTACAATATCAAAATATATAATAACTTATGTACTTTAACCACACACAGAAGTGACCAAACACCTTTTATTTAATCTCCATAAAAATTGATTAATTCAGTAAGCTTTCTGCGAACCACTTTACCTTCCTTTATTTTTTCTGCCTCTCTTCTTGCTATGTGGTTCAGTCGAACTTTGCAGTACCATGCAGTAGCCATCCTTACCAAAACATGGACATGGTTGGCTTCAACACACATGTCAAACATGTGGCTGTGCAGCTGGGGAAAGAGATTCTTCTCTGAACAATCTGCAAGAACCTGGGTGACAATTGCTGCAGTTGTTCCTCTTCCCAGTGGAGGCTTGCCCTCATTGATTTTTAGAAGCCTCTGAAAGCGTCTTTCAGTAGCTTGGCAAACTGCAGTGATGTCCGGTGATGGTTTCTGGAGGCCACCTCTGTTCTTCAAAGTAATGAAATGGTGAACCGAGTCATCTGAGGTCAGTGCTTGTGAGCAAGCCATGCATGTTGTCTTCTGTTTCATCTTCTTGACGATGAAGCCTGTGATGTAAGAAATTGCTGCGTCTTTGTACTCAGATAGACTGTCAACATCTGGAAGGTCAGACAGACTGTCATCCTCAGGCACAAGCACTTCAACTGGCTTCACATCCAACCTGCGCGCAACATTCACAGTCGCGTGTGTTGAATCAAGGATGGTTGTGTTGTCACAAAGGAGACAGTTACCTGTGCCTCTTTTTACCTGATGCCTTATAAGAAGGTGCTTGTAAGCTCCTCTAAACTGCCTCACATTGGGGTTGTCGTTAAATCCGCCACGTGCTCTGATTGCAGAGAAGAACAGCTCCAAGTGGTCCTGGCTGAGTTTGTAGGTCAGAAGGTATCGGCATGGGGCTGCTGGCTGCTCTACCAGATCTTCATAGATGCCCATCACACTTCTTGCACAAGCAATGAAACCATAAATGGCAGTTCTCTTCTGTGTAGAGTGCACATGTACAAGTGTGTTGTCTCTTCCTGTCATTCTGAGCCCACAAAGGAGTGACTCTGCTTCATCTAAAATGGCCTTGGCATGGTGTTTGTTTTCTGGCTTCAGGGGGGCTTTAAATCCCTTTCCAAGTGGGTTCCTGCTGTTAAGGACATCAAAAGCAGCATCAATGGTGCGCAAGAATTGAACAGTGGCTGAACATCCAAAGAACTGGGGATATTTAAGCCCCCTCTTAGAATACTCAATGGCATCAGCCACACTGCTGCTGAAGAGTTGGGCTGCAAGATGTACCTTCATTTTTTGATTGCGCCACTGAATATGTGCCATCATCAGTTTGTTGCCAAGGCGCAAACCCTCCTTCTCCTGAAGCTTGTTGAGCTCCTTGATGTACTGCCATCTTATCTGCTGGCCATCTTCTCTCACCAGAACCTCAACTGTTGAAAAGACATTCCGAAGAAGCTTGAGTATGTGACATGGATCCGAGAGAACATGGACTTTTTGTGTGAGATCTTCAGGATTAAAAAAGAAAGGTTTCATGTCCACGAGGTCCAACTTGGCACCAAGCTCTTTGACCATTGCAAAGTTTTGAGATGGTCCATCACATGTCAATGAGACAACCCTAACACCGATTTCATGAAGCCTAACTAGGCTCTCTCGGACAATGTTTGCTCTCTCTTGTCCGGTCATGCTGTTGATGAGGAAGTAAGCAATGGGGATCTTCCAAGACGCATTAACTGCAACAACCATGAGGACCAATGCTTGTGTTGCAATTGCGTTTTCAATTTCACCAGCTCCGATGTCAACATAGCCGTGAATTTGGTCCCCCCCAAACTCAGTCTGCTTATGAATGTACATTTCATCCATCATCAATGAGCAAACTGTGTCCTTACCTAATCCTTTCTGATCAGCAACATGACTTTTTAAAGCTGTGAAAGAAGCAACAGTAAATCCAGGATCTGCAGAGATGCTACTATACCACTTTCTTATGGTTTGTGGATGAGGCAAAGCCAAAAGAAATTTCTCTCTGACATAGTCATAGGCTTTCGGAGAGTAGAAGTGCAGTGTTGTGGCGAATTGTTTCAGATTCTCTGAAAACACAGACTTCTTCTTTTTTAGTCTTTGAAAGATCTCTCTTGGAACATCTTCGAGATCAGAAAGAAGAGAGGCACATTCCAATGAAATTAGAAGTTTCTTCTGAAGCACTTTGACTAAACCTTTCATTGAAGAAACTTTTGCCTTCAATCTTGTGTGCTGGACTTTTAACCTCAGCTTTTTTCGAGCTGCACAGAGCTTTACCTCTGTAGCAGAAGCCATCCTCTTCAGTGTTCTTGGAGAATGAGAAACACCGTAAGAGTGATCACCCTGAGATACGGCCATTAGATCAAAACTTAGCTGTTTTGGCAGTGATCTAATGCTGTCCAATTTTTACTCTGATGTATGGGTTGATTGCTGCTACCTAGACCAACATCTTCCCCTGCATTCGCTGTCAGCGTAATGTCATCATGAATGACATCTTGAGCAACAAAGGCTTGTTGGGGTGTGTCTTCCATCATGACATTGCTGTGATCAGCAATGAGATTTACGGCACTGCTACCATCACCTACATCTGAAACCTCCTCACCACTACTCAAAACAACCATGCCATTGTCACTTACCTCATTTGCACTTACCACCAAGCATTTTCCTCCTGGCACTTTTTCCTCTGGGAAGTGGAAAATGGTAGGCACAGCAGTGTTCTTTAGACATTTCCTCCCCTATTAAAAAGTAAAAAGAAAAAGGAAGAAATTATTTAGACAGAAAATAGCAGTTATCCATTAAATCCATTTTGTGTTAATTTACTGTATTCATCTGTGTTGCACTTACACTGTGCAATTAAGCAGTTTATTGTGGATAGTACTTCATCAGTTTAAATCAATACATTTCTTTGTTAATAATAATATTTAAAATATCTCCATACCCTGGAATCAGTGCCGATGTGACAGCTTTCAAAGTGTTCACTGCACAGATGAGAGGCCTTGTTGGGAGTCCAGTTCTGTCTTCTCAGGTTGAGCATCCACTGCTCCAGCCAATCTGAATCACCTAGAGGAAAACTATTTACAGGCTAAATGTGTTAACACATATGTCAGTCTATCTTATTCACATACATCAACATGGCTGAATTCTTAAAACTATTTATTGTACATATTGCTTTACTGTATATGTTATTTTCATTCTGTATGTTATTTATATATATATATATATATATATATATATATATTACTACTGCTATATTCTTTGTAAGAGCATCCATATCGATTAAGAACGCTTCATTTGTTCCGTCGCGGCAAGAGGAGACAAAAAAGTCACAGAATACATCAGAAATATTCAGAGCCTCTGGTCCCTGGCGCACTTATTGGAGCCGTTTGGACAACATGGGTGTAACTCCCAATATTCTGTGCTAAACGGATTAACATTAGAACTGATTATTGATTGAAGTTGATGTTTCATATCTCTCTACCTCTGTGCGTAATGGCACACTTGGCACAGCTTCAATATATAGCTGATCTCTACCCGTCGAGTTGTACTTGTTATCGCATGTTTATGTTATAAAAATCATGACAGAAAATATAATTTTCAGTTTGTGGGCCGTCGAAATGAACGTCAACCAAAAAAATAATCTCAAAAATAACAATGACATATTACATTATTATTGGAAAGTACTAACGCAGAATTAATATCCAAAGTTTATTTATAAATTTCGACATTTATGTTGAGTATAGCATTCATCATAACGTCAGATAATCATATTTAAAGTCTGTGGTTAACCACCGAGGTGAACCTTTAGCTTCACACAAACTCATTCTTTTCAACATCTTAACAACTCAAATTTCTAACTCTTCGGAATTACTTTTTTCCCCAATTAAATAATGCTGGCTAGAGATGTTAACTTTAGCATCTTTGGCATGAATGGGAGATCGGCTAAACCATTGAGCGTAAATAATGGGCTACACTGAGGCCAATTGTACAGTTAGCCGGCTGGTTTACAAGCTAACGCTAAACAAGCTAGCCCCGCAAAAATAGACAGACACCTGACAGAGTATTCAATAAATATATAACACTACTATATCACTCATCGAAAAAACTGCAGAATCGACTTCTTGGATGGTCTGTTACTACAATTAACCGCACAGCAAGACATATTCGTTGTTAGATATTTGCTAAACAAACGCTCCAAACGAAGAAAAAAAGATGAAGAAAGCTAACGGTTCAAGGTCGGGAACGGGATGAAGCCGAATTAAGCTAGTGTTGAGTACATAGCTCCTGCTCCTGACGCGACCATGGACGTGACAGACAGATGCGGCGCGCAGAGCTGTCAATCAAACTGTCACAATCCTAATATGGGCATAGCCGTTTTCCTTAATAAAAAACAATCCGATGAGTTATAAAAAAATCCCCCCCCCCCCCCACAGTGTGAGGAGAAGGGGCCGTCAACTTCTCAGATATATCTCGTTTTTTGAACCAGGCTGTAAACATGTTGATTCCTGTGGTAAAAACGGGCTTTTTTGGCTGTGGGCTTATGGCACTTCTGGTGCTTCTGCAGCCAGCCTCAAGTGGAACCTCGAGGAACTGCAGTTTTTTATACTTAAGCATAGGCTTCATTTTTCAAGACCGGAGGTTTCCCCTTGTGCCGAACACACTCTCTCACCTCGTACTCTCTCACCTCACTCGCTCCCCCCACACACACACACACACACACACACACACACACACACACACACACACACACACACGCACCCTGAGCCCTGAGCCACTGTGTGTGTGTGTGTGTGTGTGTGTGTGTGTGTGTGTGTGTGTGTGTGTGTGTGTGTGTGTGTGTGTGTGTGGGGCAAACATTGTATCATGTTGCGGCTGATAACAGCGTGAAGCAGTGAGTGGGCGTGTCTTGCCCCCCCCCCCCCCCCCCAACCTCAGTCTAAGTTCTTCTTGGGTAACACTTTATATGAATGCTTAAACAACTTCAGCCCTGCTCAAAACTACCAAACATTCAATCATTTTGAGGATTTTAACCCTTTAGATGCCAATTTTATTACTTGATCACTGTTGTTATTTATAAAAACAAAGTTATTTTCCATATAACAAATATTTGGTGTCTGGGGGATTTTTTTAAAATCAGTCTTGAATATGTCAAAGATTATACAAAATATTGACTTTGATGCATTATTAGTTTTTGTGTAGCATCAGATTTAAAATGTACTACCCTCTTGAGTCATTAAGGACAAAAATGTTCACTTCCAAAAACTGCTATAAAAATAGTACAGATTAATTTTTTTTCTGCTTTTTTGGTTTAAATCTTTTGATCAACTTCAGTCCTGATCAAAACGATCAAATATTGAATAATTATCAGGATTTAAACCCTTTAAATGCCAGTTTGATTACATGATGATAATATTCTTAATGAAAAAAACACACAAAAAACAAGTTATTTTCCATATAACAAATGTTTGGTGTCTGGGGGATTTTTTAAAATCAGTCTTTGTTTTGTTAAAATCTAAGGACAAACAGAAAATTAAAATATTAATATGCTTTTATTTACTTTGTGTTTAAAGGTTAATCAGCTTTATTATTACTTATCAGGTTATCTCTGTTGTCAGCCTTTATTTAAAGTTTGTATTGAACACTGGAGAGCAGCACTGAGCAGGTCAGGAAATCAGGTAACCTTTGTGAGCCAGGTGTGTAAACCTGCTGAGTGGCTCTAACTGACAGACAGGAGTGTCAGCGGTGTGTGTGAGAGCAGGAGTGAGGTGAGAGGCTGAGACACTTTCAGGCTGAATTCAATGAAAGGAAGACAGCAGAGATACCTTTGGTAAGTGTGCTGTGTTCTTTGGTAATTATCTGTTCAGAATGTTTGAATGGTGACATGTATTTAATGTAGGCTGTTTATTTCATAGTGATGCACTCTGCATTCTGGTTTTATAGTGTAGTGTTCACAGGAAACAATTAAATTAGAAGGGTAAATAATAATTAATATTGAACACATTTAACTGGTTTGTTTAAATTGTAAACAAAAGATAAAGAACTGAATAGATACTAAAATTCAGATTCATTTAATGGTTATATTAACTTAAATTCTGATTTGTTTTGTTTGGTGTTAAAATGAGAAAAAGGAAGGTAAGGATGCTAAAAGATGCATGGTTAACATTGTATAAGTGGAAAACTGCTTCCCCAGATTACTTTACAATTATAATAGGAATGTATATGTGAAGAATTTTGTTCATAGATATTTTCCTTGCTTTTCAGAACCACACACAATAAACAGTTGTAACCTCGCTGCATTAAAGTCTCCTCTTTGAACTCTTTTACTATCGTGGCCTAACCCAAACCAATGTGTTCAGTCTTTTAGAATAAGGGTCTGCTTGGAGGTGAAATATTGATAAATGAAAGCAGTTACTTTTATTGAAATAAGAAAAGTTTTAAGATTGATGATGAGTCAGGTTACCGTGGGAATTGGATAGCGCCAAGACCAATCGAAGAATCATTTTCCTCTTAGCTGAAAATGTATAAAAAGCAGTGAAGCAGCAAAAAGGAAGCCAAAGAGAGAAATGATAACAGAACAAATAAACACACCATTGAAGTGTTTTTTTCCATATACCATTTAGTTACACACACTGAAGGCTATAATGCATCTCTATCGTTTCTTCTAACAATAAGTTGAGTAAATCCAGAATGCCAGATGACATCTACAGGTGTTATCATTCAGTTTGTGATTTTCTTTATTTTGTATTCTGACTGCAGGATTCTTATTAAGGCTTACAGGTTTTCAGTGAAATCGACATCGACCTGACCTGACTGTGGTCGCTCTGCATCAGGATCTGCTGAACTCCTTTTCTTTACCAAAGACACTTTAGACACTCAACACAAAATAACACAAGTAGATGAAAGTCTTTCTCACTCTACATCAGTTTATTTATTACAAGGTTACACATGAGCTGTCTGAAGAACTTGTGCTACCCAACACAGAGGCCTCCAAGGAAACAGAGTGACAGAAAGAAGAGAAGATATCAGGAGAGAAGAAGGATCCTTACACTGTAACTGTTTCATATAAACCCTTTCAATTCAAACGTCATAGCTGCTCCCAACTTACTGGTTCATATGTCAGCAACAAAACATCAATGTCAAAAAAGTAGAGACAGATTTCTGTCAATAGAATTGTCTTATATCCCTTTATAACTGCACTTATACATCTGTTAGTCAATACATACTTATGAATACAAATGATGTTGTTAACTTGGATTCCTCTGGATCAGTTTTACCATTGCACAGAATTAGCATTTCTCTCCAGTGTGGACTAACATGAGTCTGGTCAGATTTCCTCTTTGGGAAAAACCTTTACTGCAAACAGAGCAGCTGAAGGCTTTCTCTCCTATATGAACTAACATGTGTCTGTCCAGACTTTCTCTTTCTCCTCCAGTTCTTGAAGCTGTTCTTTCTCCTGACTGCTCCACAGTTCCTCATGTTCTTCTTTAATGTGTTGGGGTTTAGTGTCCTCCTGGTCCAGAATGTGGCTCCACTCCTGCTGCTCAGGTGGAAGCTCTTCTTTACTCACCAACAGCTGCTGGAGATCTGCAGGACACAGTAAACAAACATTAACGATACTTATAGACTGATTTCTTAATATTAATGCGAGCAGGACCCCATGCTGAGCTCAACTCAGCAGCAAGGAGATGAATGGGCTTGACAGCAACGCACACCGCCGGCTGCATCCTATCTGAAAGGTCCTTAAGGCTGTGAGGACTGAGGTTTCTCCTCATCATCATTAAGTCCTGGAGAGCGGGCAGTTCGGGTTCATATCCGACCTGTGGCTCCTTTCCCACGAGTCATTCCCCACTCTCTCTCTTTGGTTTCTGATTCTGTCCTACCTACCAAAAAATCTTGTTTAAAATTATTTTTATTTTTTAAACTTTGTGGTAAGTTATTATGTTTTTCTAAAAACCCATACGCAAAAAGTTCTTATCAGAAGAATGTTCATCTATAAATCATGTCTCAGGGCCCCTCCCCCCTCCAGCTGCACTACATGGACTATTCCATCATGACCCTCAGGTCTTATGCTGCATTCAGGTGCTGCTCGGGTGCTCCAAGTTTCCGAGTTAGGAAGTCGTTCTTCTGACTTGATTTCAGTTCAGAAAATCTGAATGTTGTAACAACAGCAACAAAGTGTTGATGCTACAAAGAAGATCAGTGAAATGTTACTGTTACAGTTATATTTGAGTAAAAAGTTGATGTCCATATACGTGAATTAATAAAAAGTATGTAAACATTAACTAAACATATTTTCCCCCTCTGTGATGACGTCAAGTCGGGAAGTCGGCACCTCATTCTTTTCCGAGTGACGAGATGTTTTTCCGACTTGAGCAGGTGTTCATGTGCATTTTACAACTAGGAATCTTGTTTTTCCGATGTGTCCGACACCACCTGAATGCACCACTAGTGGACAGCGTGTTTAAAGGAATACTTCAGCCATTTGCATTAAGCTTTGTATCATTAGAAACCTGGTAGTATTTTTGAATGGTCGTGCATCCTGCTAACAGGCTCTATGGAGAAAGCAATATTGCGGTGAGACGGCTGCTGCAGACAGGCAGGCCTTATGTCAGCAGGCTTTATTTCCCTCCCTCTCTTCCCCTCTTCACTGAGACATAAGGCCTGACTGTCGGTGGCGGTGAGGACGAGGAGCCGGGCCCAGCTCGAGCTGGGGCGGACTGGTAGTGTCGGTGCTCTCACTGTTTGCCTATGGACACAGACATAGAGTCTGTTTTCTGACAGGACTGGAAGAAATCTCTCAATCAGTTGAGGAAACGGCCGTGTGTGTTGTAGTAAATGTCTGTAAATAGAGGACCTTAGTGGGAGTGGCCTGCATTTCTGTGCATTCTGGGAGTTGTTGTCTTTCATCCACATGAGCCAAAAAGACACTCTCTGCCTTTTCTCGGTCAAGAAGGCACCAACTTCAAAATGTATTTCACATTTCTACATATATGACCCAATGTCAATACAGATTCATGTTTCAACAGGTGAAGTATCCCTTTAAAGAAATGATTGACACGGCATCACAGAGAGAGAAAGAGACGAGAGTGAAAGAGATAGATAGATAGATAGATAGATAGATAAATAGATAATACTTTATTGTCAGACGTAGTCTGAAATTTGCCTTGCGTCACAGCGGCTCCGTTTGCGGGGTGGTGTTGGAGTCTCTTCTGGAGAGGATAGTGGTCTGCCACACCTGATTTTGGCCTTTCCTGCGCTTGTCAGAGAAGTGCCAACCAAAGTCTGAAACCTTCGCAGAGGCACGAGTTTCTTCTTGGGGTTTAGCTTCTTCTGGTCTCTTCTGTAGAGGTTCCACGCATTGATGACTGCCACTGTAACAGTGTTCCACCAGATACCAAAGTCATAAAGAAAGCCACTTTGTCCAGCACGTCCCCACATTTTGAAACCCCATTTGTGAGGTTTTGCAGGCATGTAGACACGTAGATGAGATTTTCCCTTAAATGGCACCATGATTTCATCAACTGCATGGCTTTCTTCAGGAGGTATGCAGAGAAACTGTTCCCCCAGTTTTTGTAACCATGGCCTGAGCTTCCACAATTTATCTTTCTTTGCATCATCAGACACACTGAGGTTGTCCTGAAAGTGAATCACTGTCAGTAATTTCAGAAACCGATCTCGAGACATCACATGACAAACTGCAGGGAGCCTTGTCTCCATCTCCCAATAGGCTCTCACAGAGGACATCTGTACTAACCCCATATGAATGTACATGCCTAGAACCTGCTCTATTTCCTTGGCAGTTGTGTTTACTGACTTGCCCTCTTTTTGTACACTGTACAGGTTTGTTTGTTCTGCAGTTTCCTCTAGCATTTTATCAGTGACAAACTGTTTGAAATACATGTATGGTGTCCAGTCACACCTGTCTTCTGTGCCTTCCTCAACACTTGCAATGAAATCGATAGATGGAGCTTGATATTTTATTTTTCTCCATCTGTATTCTTTCCTTTGTGCATTGGCCTTCACTGACTCCTTTCTGATTGTGTCCTGTGTTGTTGTTGGGATCTCAACTTCTGTGCTTGTCTGGGCTACACTTTCATCTTGATAGTCTTCCTCATCACTGCTATCTGAACTTCCATCATCATGCATGGTCTGAGGAGTCCATTCTTCCTCATCCTCCTCACCATCTTCCCCTAACTGCTCTATGTCACTTGAATTGCCATCCATTATCATGTTGATGACATTTCCAATGTACGTTTGTTTTCTCACTTCTTCCTCTATTCTTTTTGACATCTAAAAATACACACATAACAAATTGGTCAATATAGTGTAGCGATTATGATTTCAGAGGAATTGTTATTGTGAAAATACCCAAAATGTTTTTTTTAAATGGCATTTCAGTCATTAATTAGATTTATTAAATCATTAAAATAGTGTGTGTTTGTATAGTGGTAGGCATGATGTAGATTACATTACAAAAATGTAAAATGACCGTTCAAGGATAAAGCACCTTATATACCTGCAGTATCAAATGTGATACACACATTTTTAACATGATTTAACTGTAATATGAAGAATGAATTATTAAGTAATGATACATTGTTTTAATACAGAATATACTCATATTAAAGAATTAGTAACAATATAAATGTTATTCTTACTGTAACTTCTTGAAAATTAGCAAAGATTTTCCTGCTGAAAGTGTGTGGATGCTAGCATGATGGTGGCCATTTTTTAAAGGTCAAAAAAAGCCCTTCCACTGCCTGCAGTAGAATGCAAATCCTCTAGGGGGCAGAATACATGTATCAGGTCATATACAGGTTTTAAAGGAAAGTTTTGATCATGTTGATAAGACAGAGGTCTCAGAAACTTGCGTAGCAAATATGATACAAATGGTTTTATAGGGTTAAGACAGGAAACAAAGATACAAACATTTGAAACAACACTCAAACGCCAAACAAATGCACAGAGGCCCTAAACTTGCTTTGGTCGAGGATTCAGCTCCACATTCAATTTTAGGATTGATTGTGAACAAAAGAGTGTTTCAGTCTGACCTTATTAAAACGTGGGACCCTGTATCTCCAGTTTGATGGTATCAGTTCATACTCTGTGTTCAGGGCGTGGTCATGGTCAGAGGCGATGCAGTTAGCCAGTCTTAAAATGCTTTTGTTGTAGGCCGATTCATAGAGTCTTTGCATGGGTTGGCCTACAATCTTAGAGCAGATGTTCAACTGCTGGAGCAGTTTAGACTTCAGAGTGGCAGACAGACACATATACAATGAGGTGTTACAATACTGTAGGACACTTAGAATCACAGAGGTAACGAACAAAAGAAGAATCTGTCGACTCGCCCCAAAAGATCTCAGACGGCGGGGAAATAAATTCTTTGTTTTGTCTTTTTACAGATGTAGTCGATGTGATCTTTCCAGGACAACAGATGGTCGATCATTATACCCAGATATTTATAAGATGACACTTGCTTGATTGTTTCATCATGAATGAGAATAGGAGCTTTATGAGCATCAGACAGTGAACCAAATACAATTTCCTCTGTTTTCTTTGCATTGATCTCTAGAGCATGGTCATCACTCCACATAACCATTTTGTTCACAGCATGTTGGTGCAGTCCAGGGTCATCAGAGTTACTTAACAGAGAAATCAGAGCTGTATCGTCAGAGTACTTCAGAGTGTACTGATTTTGTGTATCAGACCGACAGTCATCTGTATAAAAAGTGAAAAGCACAGCTGAGCTCACACAACCCTGAGGAGCGCCAACATTAGTTGTGATAGCAGATGAAAGGGTGTTATTCACCTTCACAAACTGGATTCTGTTAGTGAAAAAAAAAGCATACCAAAGAGTCAAGTAGGGGTTAAGTTTTTGTTGAATCATTTTTGATACTAAGATGTCTGCTTTTATTGTGTTAAATGCTGATGAAAAGTCTAGAAAGAGGGCTCTTGCAAATGTATTTGGCTTATCTAAATGTTTGGTGATGATATGGACGAAAGATGTTTGAGCAGTATTCTTTCTAGAGATTTCATGATCACTGAGGTAAGAGCTATTGGTCTGAAGTCTTTATGATCCCTTGGACATGGAATCTTAGGTAAAGGTTTTATGAACAAAGTTTTCCATGACATAGGGACCTCGTGTGAGTCAACTGAAGACTGAAAAATTGGTTGCCATACTGGAGCCAACTCAGCTGCAAAGTTTTTTAACAGAAAACCACTACACTTATCAGGTCCCACTGCAATCTTTGTATTTGTACCCTGAAATGTTTTCCTTACATCTTCAACAGTGATGATAATTCTGTCTGAAGCTGCAGGTATGATGGTTCTGAGTATTTCAGGGAATTTTGCAGGGTCGTCTTGTGATTCATGTTGTCCCACACTCTTTTAGGGTTTTTAGCTTTAAGAAGCTGTTCAAGAAGCTGTCTGTGTGCCACTTTTGCTTCTCTCAGTCTGATTCTCAACTCTTTTTCTGTAAGTTTTAGTGCTTCTGGATTTTTATTTTTAAAAGCCACTTTTCTTGTACTTATGACTGCCTTTATGTCACTAGTGACATATGATTTATTATCAGGGTAAATTTAAATTTCCTTTGTTGGAACAACAGCTCTACACAAAAATTGATATAATCATTTGTAACATCAGTTATGTCATTTATGGAGCCCTCATGAAAAATTTAACAATTTGTCCAGCCAAAACAGGCTTTCAGTTGTTCTTTACTCTCATTTGTCCATGTCCTAATCACTTTCTTTTCTGGTTTACTTCTCTTAAGTTTTGTCTTATACACTGGAATCATGTGCACAACATTGTGGTCGGACTTTAATATAGGTGGCCGGCACTTGGACACATAAGCACCTTTAACATTTACAAAGCACTTGTCCAAAATATTGTCTTTCCTGGTCTGGTCCTTGACGTACTGCTCGAAACCAGGCAGCACAGTTTCCAGGTGACAATGATTCAAGCCTCCCAAAACTATAGCCGGTGCCTCAGGGTAGTTGAGTTGTAGCTCAGGAACACAGTCAGCTATGGTCCGTGCAGCTTGTGACGCTTTCCCGTTTGGGGGTGCGTATACAACGAACAGCAAAATACACCCAAATTCTCTCTTGGCAAATAAAATGGTCTTAAAGTCATACTGAGAATTTCTACATTTGGATCACAGATCGTAACTTTGACTGAGTGCATTCGGCACCATAGATCGTTTATATACACGCAGATGCCTCCTCCCCTTGTTTTTCCTGAGTCAGCGTCTCTGTCTGCTCGCAGCAAAGTAAATCCGGGGACATGAAAGAGGGAGTCAGGCATCGTCGCTTGTAACCAGCTTTCTGTAAAGTATAACAGAGATGCCTCTTGGAATTCATTACAGTACCTTGCGTATGTTCGTATAGCATCCACTTTGTTGCTCAAAGAGCGCAGGTTTGTGAAGACAATAAATGGGAGTGGTGGCCGATTTGATCTCTTTCGTAACCGGTTTCGAATTCCTCCTCTCTTTTTCCTTTTTTTGGTCCTGATGAGCTCCTGGGGGATCTTTTCCAGCGTCAGCCGGTAGAAGTGGCTTGATACAACTGCTTGGGTCGGGTCTGGTTGTAGCTCCAGCAGAGCCTCTCGGCTGTACGAGCGTGCAAAGCCGTGACGCCTCACTCAGGTGTGCTTTCGGACATTGCATGGAAAGACATTGTCCAAGTAGACAGAATAGCCACAGAAACACAAGCACAGTTCGAGGGACACTCATCATACACTTTAGACAAACATATTCCACAGACAGGCCGGATAAGACGACGTTTTGACAACATGAAACACGAGAACAAACAAACAAACAGAGCGTGCTGGGACGCAGTGCGCAGCTGAGCAGCGCACCTGATCACTTTGCAAAGATAGAAACTAACGAACAAGCCATATGAAGTGAAGCTTATCTAACAGAGCAGAAAAAAGGATGTCGAGGGAGGAAAAAGAGAGGTTGATGTCCAAGCTGCCAAAACTTAGAACTTTTTTTTACAACAGTAGGCAACCAGGCCCCGAAGTCCTGTGACGTCATGAACACAAGATTACAGATTCCTACAAGTGGAGACGATGAAATAAAGAAACACACACAGGAGACAAAGGAGATGAAGAGAAATACAGACAGAGAGGAAGAAGAGAAATACAGACAGAGAGGAAGAAGAGAAATACAGAGAGAGAGGATGAAGAGAAATACAGACAGAGAGGATGAAGAGAAATACAGACAGAGAGGATGAAGAGAAATACAGAGACAGAGAGGAAGAAGAGAAATACAGACAGAGAGGATGAAGAGAAATACAGACAGAGAGGAAGAAGAGAAATACAGACAAAGAGGATGAAGAGAAATACAGACAGAGAGGATGAAGAGAAATACAGACAGAGAGGATGAAGAGAAATACAGAGAGAGAGGAAGAAGAGAAATACAGACAGAGAGGATGAAGAGAAATACAGACAGAGAGGAAGAAGAGAAATACAGACAGAGAGGAAGAAGAGAAATACAGACAGAGAGGAAGAAGAGAAATACAGACAGAGAGGATGAAGAGAAATACAGACAGAGAGGAAGAAGAGAAATACAGACAGAGGAAGAAGAGAAATACAGACAGAGAGGAAGAAGAGAAATACAGACAGAGGAAGAAGAGAAATACAGACAGAGAGGAAGAAGAGAAATACAGACAGAGAGGAAGAAGAGAAATACAGACAGAGAGGAAGAAGAGAAATACAGAGACAGAGAGGAAGAAGAGAAATACAGACAGAGAGGATGAAGAGAAATACAGACAGAGAGGAAGAAGAGAAATACAGACAGAGAGGAAGAAGAGAAATACAGAGACAGAGAGGAAGAAGAGAAATACAGACAGAGAGGATGAAGAGAAATACAGACAGAGAGGAAGAAGAGAAATACAGACAGAGAGGATGAAGAGAAATACAGACAGAGAGGAAGAAGAGAAATACAGACAGAGGAAGAAGAGAAATACAGACAGAGAGGAAGAAGAGAAATACAGAGACAGAGAGGATGAAGAGAAATACAGACAGAGAGGAAGAAGAGAAATACAGACAGAGAGGATGAAGAGAAATACAGACAGAGAGGATGAAGAGAAATACAGAGACAGAGAGGATGAAGAGAAATACAGACAGAGAGGAAGAAGAGAAATACAGACAGAGAGGATGAAGAGAAATACAGACAGAGAGGAAGAAGAGAAATACAGACAGAGGAAGAAGAGAAATACAGACAGAGGAAGAAGAGAAATACAGACAGAGAGGATGAAGAGAAATACAGACAGAGAGGAAGAAGAGAAATACAGACAGAGGAAGAAGAGAAATACAGACAGAGAGGAAGAAGAGAAATACAGAGACAGAGAGGAAGAAGAGAAATACAGACAGAGAGGATGAAGAGAAATACAGACAGAGAGGAAGAAGAGAAATACAGACAGAGGAAGAAGAGAAATACAGACAGAGAGGATGAAGAGAAATACAGACAGAGAGGAAGAAGAGAAATACAGACAGAGGAAGAAGAGAAATACAGACAGAGGAAGAAGAGAAATACAGACAGAGAGGAAGAAGAGAAATACAGAGACAGAGAGGAAGAAGAGAAATACAGACAGAGAGGAAGAAGAGAAATACAGACAGAGAGGATGAAGAGAAATACAGACAGAGAGGATGAAGAGAAATACAGACAGAGAGGAAGAAGAGAAATACAGACAGAGAGGAAGAAGAGAAATACAGACAGAGAGGAAGAAGAGAAATACAGAGACAGAGAGGATGAAGAGAAATACAGAGACAGAGAGGATGAAGAGAAATACAGACAGAGAGGAAGAAGAGAAATACAGACAGAGGAAGAAGAGAAATACAGAGACAGAGAGGATGAAGAGAAATACAGACAGAGAGGAAGAAGAGAAATACAGACAGAGAGGATGAAGAGAAATACAGACAGAGAGGAAGAAGAGAAATACAGACAGAGAGGATGAAGAGAAATACAGACAGAGAGGATGAAGAGAAATACAGACAGAGAGGAAGAAGAGAAATACAGACAGAGAGGAAGAAGAGAAATACAGACAGAGAGGAAGAAGAGAAATACAGAGACAGAGAGGATGAAGAGAAATACAGAGACAGAGAGGATGAAGAGAAATACAGACAGAGAGGAAGAAGAGAAATACAGACAGAGGAAGAAGAGAAATACAGAGACAGAGAGGAAGAAGAGAAATACAGAGACAGTTTTTTTAATAATCACACATTTGTGGATTTCTATTAAATATAAAACTATAAATATTTGTTCATGAATCTTGTTTTTTATTTGTGTATTTTTTTACAGTAATATACAATGCTAAATATTTGTGTGTGTATTGAAAACTATTTTTGTGGATAGAGTCCTTATAAATCACAAAATACATTTGTGAATCCTTCTGTGTGCATTCATGAAAATTGAGACTGATCTAACTCCATACTAAACAGACTCAGCTTCCTCTGATTGTCAGTTGACAAGGTAGAGACGTGCTGATTGGCTGGAGGCTTAGGCGTAAAGACTCTGTCAAAATTTGTGGTTGTAACTCAAAGCTTGTGCGTGTACCTTCAGGATCGCACGTGAAGATAGGGAATTTGTACAATCTGAACTGTGAGCACAAAATCATTACACATCTTCACATTTTTTCACAACAACAGAATTGTTTTGCATATGCTCAGACTATTTCTACAATTACAAATGTTGTTTGCACATGTGCAAACCTTACCTGTGTGCACAAAATATTTCACCAAAGTAACCTTTCACGAGTTCAAAATCTTATTTACAGGCAGTTGATCCCATACAGCAGCCCTTCCTTTTTTACAGACCACTGCAGGACAACAGACTGCCTCAAACACTTTCATCAACTTCTATCATCACACAATATATCTGATATCAAAGCAGTAAAGGATCATCTGACACAATAAACAAGCTTCCTTCAGTAAAATGTTATAAAGCTGTGACCTTTGATTCCCTGTTGCTATGGTGATTATTAGACTTTGGTATTTCCTGGTGTCAGGAGACTTGACTTTGACGTTGTCCTGTTGAGACGCAGATTAGATCTCCGTGTTGAAGGTAAGAGACACTTTTTATACTGTTTGAAAGACTCATTTAATTTAAGTGTAAAAAGAGCTGTAAGCTAACAGTTAGCCACCGGATTCATTAGCTGCTCTGACTAAAGTAGAAGTGAAGGACACACAATGATCCTCAGTCCCGATGCAGGCTATGCTAACATGCTAACAGGTCGATTAAAGACGAGCCCGCTCTGGAAGTTTCCTTCATTGAGATCATCACTTTATCTTCTGTAATTGAAATGTTTGAGTGATTATCATTTTGATTTGAACATTTTTCTTAATTACGTTTTCTTTACAGTGGAACATATTCATAAGAAGTTGTTGTAACTCTCTCAATCAGCTGACTGTGTTCTTGGTTAATCAGTGACTTGTTGGGTTTGACTTGTTATTGTTTTATGATTCAAAGTCCTGCAGTGAAGCCTCCTCTGATAAGATAAAACTTTATCGATGTGTAGTGTCCTTTTTTTAATAAATCCAGAAAATAGGCAGGGTCAGTTTTTGCCTGTGACCGGACCAACAAAGACATCAACATTTTCAACTCTAAATCTAACTGTCCTTTTGAAGTTCTAAGTGGTGTTTTAAAGCTTGTTTGTCTTTCTTCAGAGACTGGACCCAGGAGACAAACAAATTGAGTACTAAAAGCTTTATTCATCTTTCTCAGAATCCAAAGCAGTGAGCCGTCTGCAGACGACTGACCAAAACAAAGAATATCACACAATATATACTTATTTTGCTGAGGGCGTGGAGATGGTATCCGCCTCCTCCACATGGGCTTTATAGATCCATCTGTGTCCCACATGGGCTTTATAGATCCATCTGTGTCCCACATGGGCCTGATAGCTCTAACTATGTCCCACGTGGGCTTCACAGCCCCAGCCATGTCCCGTACATTGCCACATGCTATTTTCAGAAGTTAGCAGTCAAAAAAAACCCTACTGCAATGTCATGTCTTCTTGATAAATGGGGTATATATCTGGCCAACCATCTTGTGACCGGACATCGACACACCAACATAGCATGTATGGCAGGTTTTCTTGGAATGATTGTCCTTTTTCTTGTATTTGCCTCTCCTTCACCTCTCGTAAATGTCAGGTTAGCCTAAGATTTATTAATTAATTACCCCAAAAGCGAGCTCGTATGAAACTTGAGCCCTCACTCTTTGACCATGCAAAATTTCATCTAAGCATTAACTTTTTTCACTCTATCCTTGATGAGTTTCACTTTGTAGGCTCAGTTTGAATTCATGTGCACATGTGCCCTTCTGCATTTCATCCTTAGTTGATTATGCTATGTTTATAATATGCAACCCTCACACTATTATTATTTATTTATCTAATTTGCATAATATGTGTCTTTTAGTTCATTATTATACTGAAATACTATTATGATTATTCATGACCACTTTATATAAATGTTGATTATAAGGAATATAAATACATGCCTTCAGGTGGGACACTACAGATGCTAGAGGATCAATTCAAAAAAGTTAAATTCATAAAAGTTTAAATAAAATCATTTAAATTCATCAAATTAGAACAAGAAGGAGATGATGACAGATCTTAAAAAAGAGTGATTCATGTCCAAGTTACAGACTGTGCAGTGAATACATTCAGAACCTACAACTACTTTAATACTTCAGCTGGATAATCAGTCTGACAAGAACAGAACATCTGAGAGGAATAAATCATCTACTATAAGAGAGAACTGAAGATTAGATCATAACACCAGGTGAACCAGGTAGATGTGATGTTAGTAGACTGACAGTGAGGTGATGATGATGATGATGATGATGATGATGAAGGTGAACCAGGTAGATGTGATGTTAGTAGACTGACAGTGAGGTGATGATGATGATGATGATGATGATGATGAAGGTGAACCAGGTAGATGTGATGTTAGTAGACTGACAGTGAGGTGATGATGATGATGATGATGATGATGATGAAGGTGAACCAGGTAGATGTGATGTTAGTAGACTGACAGTGAGGTGATGATGATGATGATGATGATGATGATGATGAAGGTGAACCAGGTAGATGTGATGTTTGTAGACTGACAGTGAGGTGATGATGATGATGATGAAGGTGAACCAGGTAGATGTGATGTTAGTAGACTGACAGTGAGGTGATGATGATGATGATGATGATGATGATGATGAAGGTGAACCAGGTAGATGTGATGTTTGTAGACTGACATTAAGGTGATGATGATGATGATGATGAAGGTGAACCAGGTAGATGTGATGTTAGTAGACTGACAGTGAGGTGATGATGATGATGATGATGAAGGTGAACCAGGTAGATGTGATGTTTGTAGACTGACAGTGAGGTGATGATGATGATGATGATGAAGGTGAACCAGGTAGATGTGATGTTTGTAGACTGACAGTGAGGTGATGATGATGATGATGATGATGAAAGTGAACCAGGTAGATGTGATGTTTGTAGACTGATAGTGAGGTGATGATGATGATGATGATGATGATGATGATGATGATGATGATGATGATGATGATGAAGGTGATGAAGGTGAACCAGGTAGATGTGATGTTAGTAGACTGACAGTGAGGTGATGATGATGATGATGATGATGATGATGAAGGTGAACCAGGTAGTTGTGATGTTAGTAGACTGACAGTGAGGTGATGATGATGATGATGATGATGATGATGATGATGATGATGATGAAGGTGATGAAGGTGAACCAGGTAGATGTGATGTTAGTAGACTGACAGTGAGGTGATGATGATGATGATGATGATGATGATGATGAAGGTGAACCAGGTAGATGTGATGTTAGTAGACTGACAGTGAGGTGATGATGATGATGATGATGATGAAGGTGAACCAGGTAGATGTGATGTTTGTAGACTGACAGTGAGGTGACGATGATGATGATGATGATGATGAAGGTGAACCAGGTAGATGTGATGTTAGTAGATTGACAGTGAGGTGATGATGATGATGATGATGATGAAGGTGATGAAGGTGAACCAGGTAGATGTGATGTTAGTAGACTGACAGTGAGGTGATGATGATGATGATGATGATGATGATGATGAAGGTGATGAAGGTGAACCAGGTAGATGTGATGTTTGTAGACTGACAGTGAGGTGATGATGATGATGATGATGATGATGAAGGTGAACCAGGTAGATGTGGTGTTAGTAGACTGACAGTGAGGTGATGATGATGATGATGAAGGTGAACCAGGTAGTTGTGATGTTTGTAGACTGACAGTGAGGTGATGATGATGATGATGATGATGATGATGATGAAGGTGAACCAGGTAGATGTGATGTTTGTAGACTGACAGTGAGGTGATGATGATGATGAAGGTGAACCAGGTAGATGTGATGTGACTCTTCTCCATGTCACAGCTCAACACTCACATCATCATCATCATTATCATCATCATCATCATCATCATCACTGTCTCATCTGCTGCTCACAGTAACTAATAATGTTGTTTTTTGTATCAGGATGCAGGAACAGAGACCAGACTCTCCTGGACCCAGCTGTGTGTCCATGAAGAGTGACCGGTCTATAGGTCGCCTTATTGACTTTAAAGATGGACGTCCTGCTGATGGAAGGTGAGATCTGAAATTGACAAAGAGCTCTGTTCTGCTTTTCTGTAGGCTCACTCTTTCATCCTCAGCCATTTACATCACTCTCAGTCTTCAGTCCATGTTCACCTCTCCCAGGACTCGTACTTTTCTCCTGTTTCTCCTACTTCTCCACCAGAGGTCCTCAGAATTCACCTCCTTCTCTTCTAGGTTTCAATAGCCCAGACCTTCCCTTCTACTCCACTCACCTGTCTTCATTTTCCTCATCAGCTTCATTTAGTTTTCTTACCACTTCATGATCATTGTGTGCTTTGGTTCTCCCATCTGAAGTGATGTCAGTCTGAAGACTTTGTCCCAGAAGTGAGTTCCAGGTTGAGGTTCCTGAAGTTGTTATGGACAAGTCCTTGATCTTGATCTTTTCTGTGTCCTAACAGTAATTGCTGCTCGTTGTAAATGCTGCTCGGTCTCTAAATGTACAATGGGAGGTAGAGCCTTCAGTTATCAGGCCTGCTCGTGGTACCTACAGTCTCTAAATGTACTATGGGAGGTAAAGCCTTCAGTTATCAGGCCTGCCTATGTTACCTACGGTCTCTTAATATATTATGGGAGGTAGAGCCTTCAGTTTTCAGACTCCTCTCCTCTGGAATCATCTTCCAGTGGGGCATGGGTGGCAGACACACTCTGTATTTTAAAGAATAGACTTAAAAGTAAATATAAATTGTATAGTTAGGGCTGGCGCTGGTGTAGACCAGCTCCTAGTTATGCTGCTATAGGCTTAGACTACTGGGGGAACTGGCACCTTGAGCTCCTATATCTCCCTCTCTCTCTCTCTCTCTGTGAGATCATATTACTGCATGTTGTTATCTGTAAATCTCAGTTACTAACCACAGAATCTTTCTGAGCTGTGTTTATGTTTAAGTTGTCTTCTGTTAACTTTAATTTCTTCAGTCTAAAGAATTTGAGGACAGACACAGTGTTGGCTGTATTCTGAGTGAGATACTGTTCTAATAGAAACAGAGAGAGCTGTGGAGAACGTCACCTCTGCCTCCTGATTACTGATTATCCATCTGCCAGTTTAAACTGGAACAATCTGATTAAAAATGATCTTTGTTTGTTTGTTTGTATCAGGATGCAGGAACAGAGACCAGACTCTCCTGGACCCAGCTGTGTGTCCATGAAGAGTGACCGGTCTATGAGTCGCTTTATTAACTTTAAAGATGGACTTCCTGCTGATGGAAGGTGAGATCTGAAATTGACAAAGAGCTCTGTTCTGCTTTTCTGTAGGCTCACTCTTTCATCCTCATCCATTTACATCACTCTCAGTCTTCAGTCCATGTTCACCTCTCCCAGGACTCGTACCTTTCTCCTGTTTCTCCTACTTCTCCACCAGAGGTCCTCAGAATTCACCTCCTTCTCTTCTAGGTTTCAATAGCCCAGACCTTCCCTTCTACTCTACTCACCTGTCTTCATTTTCCTCATCAGCTTCATTTAGTTTTCTTACCACTTCATGATCATTGTGTGCTTTGGTTCTCCCATCTGAAGTGATGTCAGTCTGAAGACTTTGTCCCAGAAGTGAGTTCCAGGTTGAGGTTCCTGAAGTTGTTATGGACAAGTCCTTGATCTTGATCTTTTCTGTGTCCTAACAGTAATTGCTGCTCGTTGTAAATGCTGCTCGGTCTCTAAATGTACAATGGGAGGTAGAGCCTTCAGTTATCAGGCCTGCTCGTGGTACCTACAGTCTCTAAATGTACTATGGGAGGTAAAGCCTTCAGTTATCAGGCCTGCCTGTGTTACCTACGGTCTCTTAATATATTATGGGAGGTAGAGCCTTCAGTTTTCAGACTCCTCTCCTCTGGAATCATCTTCCAGTGGGGTATGGGTGGCAGACACACTCTGTATTTTAAAGAATAGACTTAAAAGTAAATATAAATTGTATAGTTAGGGCTGGCGCTGGTGTAGACCAGCTCCTAGTTATGCTGCTATAGGCTTAGACTACTGGGGGAACTGGCACCTTGAGCTCCTATATCTCCCTCTCTCTCTCTCTCTCTGTGAGATCATATTACTGCATGTTGTTATCTGTAAATCTCAGTTACTAACCACAGAATCTTTCTGAGCTGTGTTTATGTTTAAGTTGTCTTCTGTTAACTTTAATTTCTTCAGTCTAAAGAATTTGAGGACAGACACAGTGTTGGCTGTATTCTGAGTGAGATACTGTTCTAATAGAAACAGAGAGAGCTGTGGAGAACGTCACCTCTGCCTCCTGATTACTGATTATCCATCTGCCAGTTTAAACTGGAACAATCTGATTAAAAATGATCTTTGTTTGTTTGTTTGTATCAGGATGCAGGAACAGAGACCAGACTCTCCTGGACCCAGCTGTGTGTCCATGAAGAGTGACCGGTCTATGAGTCGCTTTATTAACTTTAAAGATGGACTTCCTGCTGATGGAAGGTGAGATCTGAAATTGACAAAGAGCTCTGTTCTGCTTTTCTGTAGGCTCACTCTTTCATCCTCATCCATTTACATCACTCTCAGTCTTCAGTCCATGTTCACCTCTCCCAGGACTCGTACCTTTCTCCTGTTTCTCCTACTTCTCCACCAGAGGTCCTCAGAATTCACCTCCTTCTCTTCTAGGTTTCAATAGCCCAGACCTTCCCTTCTACTCTACTCACCTGTCTTCATTTTCCTCATCAGCTTCATTTAGTTTTCTTACCACTTCATGATCATTGTGTGCTTTGGTTCTCCCATCTGAAGTGATGTCAGTCTGAAGACTTTGTCCCAGAAGTGAGTTCCAGGTTGAGGTTCCTGAAGTTGTTATGGACAAGTCCTTGATCTTGATCTTTTCTGTGTCCTAACAGTAATTGCTGCTCGTTGTAAATGCTGCTCGGTCTCTAAATGTACAATGGGAGGTAGAGCCTTCAGTTATCAGGCCTGCTCGTGGTACCTACAGTCTCTAAATGTACTATGGGAGGTAAAGCCTTCAGTTATCAGGCCTGCCTGTGTTACCTACGGTCTCTTAATATATTATGGGAGGTAGAGCCTTCAGTTTTCAGACTCCTCTCCTCTGGAATCATCTTCCAGTGGGGTATGGGTGGCAGACACACTCTGTATTTTAAAGAATAGACTTAAAAGTAAATATAAATTGTATAGTTAGGGCTGGCGCTGGTGTAGACCAGCTCCTAGTTATGCTGCTATAGGCTTAGACTACTGGGGGAACTGGCACCTTGAGCTCCTATATCTCCCTCTCTCTCTCTCTCTCTGTGAGATCATATTACTGCATGTGAGAAAGCCTGACTAGAGTTAACGTGTCTGCTCAGACACGTAACGAGCTCGGACCGTATAAAGCACGTGGCTTACATGCTGCAGAGCGGAGTGTAGGAGGAGCAGAGCAGCTGCAGGAGCAGCCTGGACATTTAAGTTATATGTTTGTGCATTAATGCAGAAAAAAAACCACACACACATACATACACACACACGAAGATACATAGATTGATCCTCATAACACGGAACCACGAATGAGACACGAGGCACAAGATATGCCAATCTCCTTTGTTCAAAGTGGCCTCTGTAAATCTACGTGTCTGTCACGGAATAAAACCCTTGAGCTGTGAATCCTCTCTGCTGTCCTGATTCTCTGACCGGAATCATTTTCCATATCTGCCGACCCAAACTAAAGAACTTTTCCAAAGGTCCCACCTTTATTTCATTTTCCTTCGAGCCGGATTTGGGTTCACCAGACGATATGGATACAGCTGCAGATGTACCGGAGAGCGCAGGGCGTCCACACAGGACTCATCGTCTTCCTTCCCACCTTGCTGATTACGAAGTTGGATATCGCCACAATGAGGATCAGCCTGTTCAGCCTCCTACTCGCCCACAGAGCCATAGTAGTGGTAAAGCAAGGATATCTTCATCTACCAGTGATAGCCATTTCAGCAGTCGATCAAGCAGGTGTCACACTGCATCATCTGTTCTAAACCACCCTGTAGCATCTCTTTCCAACGTACAGGCAGCTCAATTAGAAGAGAGGACGAAAGCTTTGCAGCTTGAGGAAATAAGATTTCAAATAGAGGACGATATCAATGCAGATATACAATGCCGAGAGCTGGATGCTAAGGCCAGAGTGGCCCAATGTATTCAGGAGGAAGCAGCACGGGCTCGTGAGGCTCTGGTCAAACGGCTAGATAGAAACCGTTGCCTCATTAAAGCTGAGAATGAATGGAAGCTCGCAAAACTAGTCTCTTCTATGGTATTAGAGGACAATCTTGAGGCCCCTGATGTGACAAACATCGCAGGTGATAATCCTTCGCCACATGTTTTACCAGCGGATGGAGCAGCTGTTTTCCCCTCAACTTATGACCAGTCAACCAGACCACCAGCTCTTGGTCTGACATCTACTCCATTGATTGCACCTCAGACAAACGCTGCAGCATCTGCAACCTCTCAATCCACCACGCCAGTTACTGGCCAACCCACGGATTTTCAAACCATTGCATTGCCAACGTCAGAATCTATGCGACCCTTGAAGACAGAGCCTTACCCAGTCATTGCCCCCTACGGAGAAAGACAGATTTTTCCCTCAGCAGGTTCTCAGTCTACAACAGCTCCCACCTCTGATGTTCGGCAACGCCCTAAACTACCTCCTCCAGCACCGGTCCCAGGTCTCTTTCAGCATTCGTCTGTGCTGCCACCTGCAAAGCGTGATCCGGGTGCAGCATATGACCAGCCAGTCCAGCCTTCGCCTGACCATCCTCCTTCGAGGTCCACATACGCCGGTACTCCTCATGCTGTACCTCCCCCGAGCATGCCTTACCAACCTGTACCAGTTCACTATGGTTCTCCGCCTATCTTAGCGAATCCACCAGCTTATGCCATGCTTCCAGGGATGGAACTTTTGATAGCTTCTAGCTATGGCATCCCAAGACCCTCTTTGCCAGTGTTTGACAGCGGCCGGGAGAGTGACTTCGCCCTACTCAAGATGGCACTGGACAATCTACTGAGCCCTCATCAACATCTGAGTGAACAGTACAAGTTCCAGGTACTTTTAGACCACTTGAAGCTGTCTGGTGCTCTACGGCTGGCCAAAGCTTACATGCACGATCCGAGGCCATACACTGCAGCACTTCAGGCATTGCAGGAGAAGTATGGTCAGCCAAGGCAACTAGTTCAGAGTGAACTTGGGGCTATCCTGAACACCCCTGCAATGAGGATGGGTGATGCAGAAGCATTTGACTCCTTTGCTCTGTCTGTCCATTCACTCGTAGGTATGTTACGAACACTGGAGGGGCAGAACGGTTATGAACTCTGCTGCGGTTCACATGTTGACCGGCTTCTCAGCAAATTACCACCAAGCTACAGAGACGGATTCGTTGAGTATTGCATCAATCGTGGCATTCTTCGGACTGGAACTGACCTAACATACACTCTGCCTGATTTAGCGAATTGGCTTAATCTAAAATCCCAAGCAAAGCGGATAGCCAGTCAGGCTGCAGCCTTGTATCAGGTTGAAACACCTAAAGGGCTAAAGAGGGAGCAAGGGCCCACACGTTCCAAAGAGAAATCAACGTCCATTTTCTTCAATAAGGATGACTCTGCAAGCACAAGAGACCCTGTCTCGGTCAAGCCAAAGGTAAAACCAGTACCTTACTGCCCTTATTGTGACAACAAGGAGCATTTCCTTAACTCTTGCACTGAGTACAAGAAACTCAGCCGCAGCCAGATGTTGAGATGGCTAAAGGATGGGAAACGTTGTTGGAAATGTGGACGGAGTCACTCACCTGATGCCTGTGCCCTCAAAAGGCCATGTAGGATTTGCAAAGAGCTGCACCTTACTGTCCTTCATGATGTTATTCAAGACCATCAAGGGTCAGTGTTAATGGTCAGTGTACCAGCTCCTACTTCCATCTATTTGGACCGACCAAACCGCTCAAGGAAGGTAATGCTCAAGGTGGTAAAGGTCATCCTGCACAATGGAGGACTTGCCATGGAGACATATGCTGTGCTCAATGATGGCTCTGAACGGACTATTGTCCTTCCCCAAGCTGTCCAGCAGCTGAACCTCAAGCGGTCACCTGAGACCCTAACGTTGCGGACCGTTCGTCAAGATGTGGAGATTCTCCAGGGAGCTTCAGTCTCTTTTGACATATTCCCGTTGTTCAAGCCAGAAAAGAGGTACAAGGTCACAAATGCATTCACTGCTGAGGGTCTGTGTCTCGCTGATCACTCATACCCTATTGGAGCCTTACAGAAGCGGTATCCACACTTGAAGGGTCTGCCACTCCCTCCAATAGAAAAGGCTAAGCCACTCCTTCTCATCGGCTCGGACCTGCCTCACCTGCTCACCTCGATCCGACCAGTGAAGGAAGGACCTATTGGTGGGCCCACTGCTGTCTGCACCAGACTTGGTTGGGCGCTTCAGGGTCCAACTAATAATATACCAGCACAATTCCAAGTGTCTCAGTGTTTCCACATCTCCACCATGCCACAACTACATGAGCTTCATCATCATGTAGAACGCCTCTGGCAGGTGGACACCCTTCCATTCATGAGTGAGAAGACTGTTGAACGCTCAAAACAAGATCAACCGGCCATTGTCCAGCTCCAGGCCTCCACAATCAGAGTACAGGTTGAGGGCATTCAGCGATATGCTACACCTCTGATACGACGCATGCCATCATTCCTACTGAAGGCACCCAAGGAGGCCGTGGTACCCAGCTTGCGAAACATGGAGCGCAAACTGTTGAAGGACCCTGTCCGTGCTGACAAGTACTGCAAGGAGATCCAGAAACTCCGGCAAGCTGGATATGTGGCAAAGATTTCTCCAGAGGAAGCAACTAAGTCCACCGAATCCTGGTTTGTTCCCCACCATATGGTGAGACACAACGGAAAGGACAGGATAGTGTTTAACTGCTCCTTTCAGCATCAGGGACAGTCCTTGAATGATTTGCTTCTCCCAGGGCCCCAACTTGGACCATCATTGCTCGGAGTCCTTTTGAGATTCAGGGAGCATCCAGTGGCAATCAGTGGAGACATCAAAGGCATGTTCCACCAGATCCGCCTACTACCAGCTGATAAGCATGTGCTGAGATTTATCTGGAGGGATATGCAGCGAGATTCAGAGCCAGAAATATATGAGTGGCAGGTGTTGCCTTTTGGGACAACTTGCAGCCCCTGTTGCGCCATATATGCCATGCAGCGCCACTCCCAGGATAACGGGAGCAACAATCCTGAACTGGTAGAGGCAGTAGAGCAGACATTCTATGTAGACAACTGTCTTCACAGCACACGCAGCAAAAAGGAAGCAAAGGCTATGTTGGATGGACTCCGCCAGCTTCTGTGTTCAGGTGGCTTCGAGATCCGGCAGTGGGCGAGTAATGACCCAGCAGACATCGAACATCTCCCCTCTGATGCTCGCTCTGAAAGCAGTGAGCTGTGGCTCTCCAAATGCAGCACAGACATACAGGAGCCCACTCTTGGTCTGCAGTGGAACTGCATCCGCGACACCATTGGCTACAAACACAGATCCCTACAGACTGCTGAGCCTACACTGCGATACATCTACAAGGTCCTCGCCTCTCAGTTTGACCCACTCGGGATGATAATACCATTCACAACCCGAGCCAAGGTCCTCATTCAGGATCTGTGGAAGGAGAACATGGGATGGGATGACCATATTGAACAACCAATTCTGCGAGAACGATGGTTATCTTGGGAGCAAGAGCTTCCTGCTCTTTCTCATCTTGAGATCCCACGCACCTACATTCCTCCATCATCCAACACGTCTGAAGTAGCCAGGGAACTTCACATATTCTGTGATGCCTCAGAGAGGGCATATGGCTCTGTCGCATACATGCGGACTGTGGGCGAACATGGCAAAATAAATGTGTCATTTGTCCTGGCAAGATCCAGAGTTGCACCCAGGAAGCAGCTGTCCATGCCTCGTTTGGAGCTGTGTCCTGGGCTTACTGGAGCTCAGCTTGCCCATCTTCTCCAGAAAGAGCTCACAGTGCCAATTCAACGAGTAATACTGTGGTCAGATTCAACCACTGTCCTCCATTGGCTCCATTCAGAATCCTGCAGGTACAAGGTGTTTGTGGGAACACGTGTCTCAGAAATACAAACCTTGACCAATGTTAACTGTTGGAGATACGTCGAGTCAGTCAAGAATTCGGCAGATGACATCACCCGTGGGTTGACCTTGGAGACCATCGCCAGACCACACAGGTGGCTGCGCGGCCCTGACTTCCTCTATGAGTCAACTGACAAATGGCCTGTCATGCCATCTGGAGACTTAGAGCCTGAGAAAGCTGAGCTCAAGAAGGCCACCATAGTTGCCACTGTGTCAGTCAATCCAGGACCTTCCATTCCCCCTAGTCTCCTTCTC
Organism: Labrus bergylta; assembly: GCF_963930695.1. NCBI lineage: Eukaryota > Metazoa > Chordata > Actinopteri > Labriformes > Labridae > Labrus > Labrus bergylta. The sequence continues at coordinate 34,354,614 of NC_089196.1, forward strand.
ATGGGCAGACACAACTCCTCCCTTCCTCAAGCTCTCTACGACACCAGCAATCTTCTGACCAGAAGACGGTGGAGACATAGCCAAGTGATAGCAGACCACTTCTGGTCAGCCTTCATCCGCTACTACTTGCCCACTCTGCAAGAGCGACAAAAATGGAGAACCGACAAGAAGGGACTGGCCATCAATCAGATAGTACTGATAGTGGATCCTCAGCTTCCACGAGCCCTTTGACCTTTATTTCACTGCATGTTGTTATCTGTAAATCTCAGTTACTAACCACAGAATCTTTCGGAGCTGTGTTTATGTTTAAGTCGTCTTCTGTTAACTTTAATTTCTTCAGTCTAAAGAATTTGAGGACAGACACAGTGTTGGCTGTATTCTGAGTGAGATACTGTTCTAATAGAAACAGAGAGAGCTGTGGAGAACGTCACCTCTGCCTCCTGATTACTGATTATCCATCTGCCAGTTTAAACTGGAACAATCTGATTAAAAATGATCTTTGTTTGTTTGTTTGTATCAGGATGCAGGAACAGAGACCAGACTCTCCTGGACCCAGCTGTGTGTCCATGAAGAGTGACTGGTCTATGGGTCGCCCTATTAACTTTAAAGATGGACGTCCTGCTGATGGAAGGTGAGATCTGAAATTGACAAAGAGCTCTGTTCTGCTTTTCTGTAGGCTCACTCTTTCATCCTCATCCATTTACATCACTCTCAGTCTTCAGTCCATGTTCACCTCTCCCAGGACTCGTACTTTTCTCCTGTTTCTCCTACTTCTCCACCAGAGGTCCTCAGAATTCACCTCCTTCTCTTCTAGGTTTCAATAGCCCAGACTTTCCCTTCTACTCTACTCACCTGTCTTCATTTTCCTCATCAGCTTCATTTAGTTTTCTTACCACTTCATGATCATTGTGTGCTTTGGTTCTATTTTGTGTTTTTTCTTTTGAAGTGTTTGTATTTGAACCCTGACCTGCCTGAAGGCTGTAAAATGTGGAAAATAATCATTTTATTGCAGCTGTGAGTCCGTTTATTTTTACATTTGGGTCTTTCCCCGCACCCTATTTTCCTGACCCTGTCAGAACTTAACCTGCCTGACACAGAACCAGCCGACAGTGTGATGGACTTTATGACTTCAAAGCAAAAACAGCCCTACTAGAAAGAAGCTAAATATTCTTAGACAAAGTCAAAATAATAGGCCAAACCTTAAAAAGAGACAAATCTGAGGAAAGATTTATTTTTGGGCTCTTTGTTTAGACGAGGCAGTAGATAGAGTCGGAAATAAAGGAGAGAGAGAATGGGGAATGACATGCAGGAAAGGAGCCACAGGTCGGATTTGAACCTAAGCCACCCGCTTGGAGGGCTACAGTCTCCCTGCATGGGATACACACACTAACCGCTAGGCCACCAGCACCCCAATTAAAGCATTTTTATTGAATGAACATTTTTGTTTTTCCCTCAGGTAGAATGAAAGTCCTCTCCTTCCTCACTCCCAATGATGACCAAAACAAACAGACATACTGTCCACAATATCAGATTTCATTCACTGAGAGTCTGCTTCTGCACGTCCATTTTAAAGACTTAAAAGTAACTATACATTTTATAGTCAGGGCTGGCGCTGGTGTAGATCAGCTCCTAGTTATGCTGCTATAGGCTTAGACTACTGGGGGAACTGGCACCTTGAGCTCCTATATCTCCCTCCCTCTCTCTCTCTCTCTCTCTCTCTCTCTCTCTCTCTCTCTCTCTCTCTCTGTGAGATCATATTACTGCATGTTGCTATCTGTAAATCTCAGTTACTAACCACAGCATCTTTCTGAGCTGTGTTTATGTTTAAGTCGCCTTCTGTTAACTTTAATTTCATCAGTCTAAAGAATTTGAGGACAGACACAGTGTTGGCTGTATTCTGAGTGAGATACTGTTCTAATAGAAACAGAGAGAACTGTGGAGAACTTCACCTCTGCCTCCTGATTACTGATTATCCATCTGCCAGTTTAAACTGGAACAATCTGATTAAAAATGATCTTTGAAACAAGATCCAGGGTGTGGTTAAAACGATGAGTAGGTTCGTTTACACCCTGGGTGAAACCAATAGAGTCTAATAATGACATGAAAGCTGTGCTAAGGCTATCATTATCAACCTCCACGTGGATATTGAAGTCACCTACAACAATTATTCTATCACTGCTAAGGACTAAATTTGATAAGAATTCTGCAAATTCAGATAGAAATTCAAAATATGGGCCAGGAGGGCGGCAAACTACAACAACTAGAACTGGCTGAAAGGTTCTTGAGACTGGATGTGAAAGACTAAGAACAAGGCTTTCAAAAGAAGAAAAATTCAGCTTTTCGGATGGCTTTGTTGTAGTCTTTTATTGCTTCTACAAGTATATTTTTTATCAATTTCTATTTTTGTTTTGCAGTCTGCAGTCTCTCTCAAGTGCATTGGTTGCATTGTTTTTCCATGGAACGACCTTTTTTGTTTTTACTGTCTTAGTTGTGATTGGAGCGCAGGCATCAAGCACTGTCCTCAGTTTATAATTAAAATCGGTAACAAGTTGTTCACAGGATGATGGTAAGGTGGTATTTCTGTAAGATGTTATGTAAGAGTTGTGGCTACTTCAGGGGTAATGTGCCGTTTGTTAACTGTACGTTCTATTGCACCTGGAAGAGAGTGATAAAAACCGGTAAAAAAATATGTCGACCCGCACCGGCTACAGGTGGCTGGCTAACTACTGCTGCATACGATGACTCTGACTCAGTGGTGCGGAGCCATCTCTCTAACTCAGACACCCTCGCCTCCAAAGCTAAAAATAAACTACATTTCTTAGATTGTCACTAAAGGAGGACGAGGAGTAACTTAACATCTGACACGTAGAGCAGGAGAGAGCAGGAGAAGGAATGACAGAAAACAAAGCAATTGTAAATAAAGCTAACTGCTAAGCTAGGCTAAGAGTAGGTAGCTAAAATAAACAAAACTTTTAAGCAGGTTTGTCGCTAGAGAGAAAGAATGCTTTTCGATCACTTCTGTTTGTCTGAACGTACAGTGTGTTGGAAACAACAGTCGTAAGAATCTAGGCAAAATTAACAATTAAGCTTTTAGCTCTAACGATCAGCGCTGAACAACAAAATACAGCGGAGAACAGGAAATTATGCAATACACTCACCTGTAGTACGTAGCACGTAGCAGCCCCTGATGGAAGGTGAGAATTAAAAATGAAGTAATTGTTATGTCTCTGTTGTTTAAAGACTCATATCTTGGCTCAGAGTTTCATTATATATATCCTGTTGTTTTCTTGTGTAATATGTCCTGTCACAGAGTTCAACAGGAGAGCTCCAACGTTCACAGAGATCAACCAGACCAGCAGAATCCAACAGACCTGGACTCTATCTTTATGGTGTGTTCAACACACTGTTAATTAATACACTACCATTACAATAATTTAATTCTAAATTATTGTTCTGTTTAGACCAGCTGACCTTCAGACTGACAGATGAACCACATGTTGAGTTCTACCAGTTTATATTAAATATCCAGTGTCTCCTTCTGTTCCAGCTGCTGGAGGAGAACATCATCACCTTTGTGAAGAACGAGCTGAAGAGAGTCCACAGGGTTCTGAGTCCAGATTACCCAGAATGCTTAGAGAGTCAGAGTGAGGATGGAGAGCAGGGGAGAAGCTGTAAAGAGGCATTTTTGAAGATCACTCTGCACTTCCTGAGGAGAATGAAGCAGGAGGAGCTGGCTGACTGTCTGCAGAGCAGTAAGAACATTTTAACAGATTTAGTATTTTAGAAAAAGGACAAAGAGGTTTAAAGTTCCAAACTCAGATAGTCATGTGATCTATATCAGGATCTGTTCATTGATTTCAGTTCTTTCTTTATTCAGGAACGTTTGGTGCAGTGTACCAACAAAAACTCAAATCTAACCTGAAGGAGAAGTTCCAGTGTGTGTTTGAGGGGATTGCTAAAGCAGGAAACCCAACCCTTCTGAACCAGATCTACACAGAGCTCTACATCACAGAGGGAGGGACTGGAGAGGTCAATGATGAACATGAGGTCAGACAGATTGAAACAGCATCCAGGAAACCAGACAGACCAGAAACAACCATCAGACAAGAAGACATCTTCAAAGTCTCACTTGGAAGAGATGAACCAATCAGAAGAGTGATGACAAAGGGAGTGGCTGGCATCGGGAAAACAGTCTTAACACAGAAGTTCACTTTGGACTGGGCTGAAGACAAAGACAACCAGAACATACACTTCACATTTCCATTCACTTTCAGAGAGCTGAATGTGCTGAAGAAGAAAAAGTTCAGCTTGGTGGAACTTGTTCATCACTTCTTTCCTGAAACCAAAGAAGCAGGAATCTGCAGGTTTGAAGAGTTCCAGGTTGTGTTCATCTTTGACGGTCTGGATGAGTGTCGACTTCCTCTGGACTTTAAAAACAACAAGACCCTGACTGATGTCACAGAGTCCACCTCAGTGGATGTGCTGCTGACTAACCTCATCAGGGGGAAACTGCTTCCCTCTGCTCACCTCTGGATAACCACACGACCTGCAGCAGCCAATCAGATCCCTCCTGAGTGTGTTGACATGGTGACAGAGGTCAGAGGGTTCACTGACCCACAGAAGGAGGAGTACTTCAGGAAGAGATTCAGAAATGAGGAGCAAGCTGACAGAATCATCTCCCACATCAAGACATCCAGAAGCCTCCACATCATGTGCCACATCCCAGTCTTCTGCTGGATCACTGCTACAGTTCTGGAGGATGTGCTGAAGACCAGAACGAGAGGTGAGCTGCCCAAGACCCTGACTGAGATGTACATCCACTTCCTGGTGGTTCAGTCCAAACTGAAGAACATCAAGTATGATGGAGGAGCTGAGACAGATCCACACTGGAATGAAAAGAGCAGGAAGATGATTAAGTCTCTGGGA